>NC_053389.1:457139451-457406418 GCF_905171765.1 Bufo bufo
TATGTGGCCGTAAACTACTGTACGGGCACACGGCATAGCGCAGAAGGAAAGGAATGCCATACGGTTTTTGGAAGGCAGATTTTGCTGGACTGTTTTTTTTTACACCATGTCCCATTTGAAGCCCCCCTGATGCACCCCTAGAGAAGAAACTCCATAAAAGTGACCCCATCTAAGAAACTACACCCCTCAAGGTATTCAAAACTGATTTTACAAACGTTGTTAACCCTTTAGGTGTTGCACAAGATTTAATGGAAAATAGAGATACAATTTCAAAATTTCACTTTTTTGGCAGATTTTCCATTTTAATATTTTTTTTCCAGTTACAAAGCAAGGGTTAACAGCCAAACAAAACTCATTATTTATGGCCCTGATTCTGTAGTTTACAGAAACACCCCATTTGTGGTCGTAAACTGCTGTACGGGCACACGGCAGGGCGCAGAAGGAAAGGAATGCCATACGGTTTTTGGAAGGCAGATTTTGCTGGACTGTTTTTTTTTGACACCATGTCCCATTTGAAGCCCCCCTGATGCACCCCTAGAGTGGAAACTCCAAAAAAGTGACCCCATTGTAGAAACTACAGGATAGGGTGGCAGTATTGTTGGTACTAGTTTAGGGTACATATGATTTTTGGTTGCTCTATATTACACTTTTTGTGAGGCAAGGTAACAAAAAATAGCTTTTTTGGCACTGTTTTTTTTTTTTTGTTATTTACAACATTCATCTGACAGGTTAGATCATGTGGTAATTTTATAGAGCAGGTTGTCACGGACGCAGCGATACCTAATATGTATGCTTTTTTTTTTTTATGTAAGTTTTACACAATGATTTCATTTTGAAAACAAAGAAAATGTTTTAGTGTCTCCATAGTCTAAGAGCCATAGTTTTTTCAGTTTTTGGGAGATTATCTTAAGTAGGGTCTCATTTTTTGTGGGATGAGATGACGGTTTGATTGGCACTATTTTGGGGTGCATATGACTTTTTGATCACTTGCTATTACACTTTTTGTGACGTAAGATGACAAAAAATTGCTTTTTTTACACCGTTTTTATTTTTAATTTTTTACGGTGGTCATCTGAGGGGTTAAATCATGTGATATTTTTATAGAGCCGGTCGATACGGACGCGGCGATACCTAATATGTATACTTTTTTTTAATTTATGTAAGTTTTACACAAGGATTTCATTTTTGAAACAAAAAAAAACATGTTTTAGTGTTTCCATAGTCTAAGAGCCATAGTTTTTTCAGTTTTGAGGCGATTATCTTGGGTAGGGTATGATTTTTGTGGTATGAGATGACGGCTTGATTGTTACAATTTTGGCGTACATGCGACTTTTTTGATCACTTTTATTACCTTTTTTTGGGAAGTAAGGTGGGCAAAATTTCAATTTCATCATAGTTTTTTATTTTTTACTTTTATGGCGTTCACCGTTCGGGTAAAGTAACATGACCGTTTTATAGATCAGGTCGTTACGGACGCGGCGATACCAAACATGTGTAGGGAATTTTATTTTTTTCATTTTTAATTAGTGATAAATGTGTTTTTTGATTTTTACATTTTTTTCACTTTTTTTCACTTTTTTTTTTACCCAGACCCACTTGGTTCTTGAAAATCCAGTGGGTCTGATGTCTGTATAACACAGTACAGTACAATATATATTGTTCTGTACTGTATTTTACTTACACTGAACAGATCTATGCTTTTAGCACAGATCTGTTCAGCACCATGGACAGCAGGACTCCTGAGCAGGCGTCCTGTTGCCATGGGAACCTTCCCCGTCTGCTCAGAACTTCGCAGACGGGGAAGGGTAAGGAGGGGATCTGTCGGGGGGGCTGTCTGGGGGCTCTCTCCCTCTCCATCGGGGGGCTGCAAAGGCACTGCTGCCCCCCGATGGGAGAGGGAGGGAGCTCCCTCTTACTGTTAACTTTTTCCATACAGCAGTCCGTACGGACCGCTGTATGGAAAGGGTTAAACGGCTGACATCGCATCGCAGATGTCAGCCGTTTATACCAGGGTGCCAGCAATGTGCTGGCACCCTGGTATACCCACTAGAAGCCAACGATTATACAAGGGGAGGCGGGCGGGGGATCGCGATCCCGCCTGCCGCACCGCCCGCCTCCCGCACCGCCCCAACCGCCCGCAACCCTCCCCCTGCACCTCCCACGGGGCCAAAATCACTCAGGGGTGCAGGGGGGGGGATATAGATATAATTTGGACATTATAAAGTTTCTGATCCTCGCGGTCAGGGACCGCGGGGATCAGAAACTGCAAAAAGCGCATCAAACCGCAGGTCTGAATTGACCTGCGGTTTGTTGCGATCGCCGACATGGGGGGGTCACGGGACCCCCCCGCGCATTTAGCCTAGGTGCCTGCTCAATGATTTGAGCAGGCACCTTGTTCCGATCACTGCCGGCCGGGAGGCAGTGATCGGAACAACACATGACGTACCGGTACGTCATGTGTCCTTAAGTACCAGGACATCATGACGTACCGGTACGTCATGTGTCCTTAATAGGTGTCAGATGAGAAGGGTCCTTTAAGAGAACCAATGAAAATGCAGTGCAATCTGCAGGTAGCATGTTGTGGAGCAGGAGGGGCTGAGTAGATTGATATATAGTTATGTGGGAAAAGACTTAAAAGAGTTTTCCAAGACCAATACTGATTACTTATCCTCTGGATAGAAAAAAGGTGTAGCAGCACTTACAATTATTCAGCAACAATGTCCGAACCCATAATGTTGTGGTGCCAGCGGTGTTAGGTCCTAGCCTGAAGGCCCCAGGTAGACAATATGAAATGAAGAAAACTGCAGCACTCCATGTCAAATTCTAGTACTTAGGTTTATTCACCAAAAAGATACAATATTTTGACTTCTTATAGTCTTTATCAAGCTTGATAAAGACTATAGGAAGTTGAAACGTTTTGATCTTTTTGGTGAATAATCCTGAAGTACTACAAGTTGACACAGAGTGCTGAGGTTTTCTTCATTTGATACTATCCTCTAAATAGGTCATCGCTATCTGATCAGTGGGAGTCCGATAACCGTGATCTCCGCAGATCAGCTGTTTAAGAAGGCACTGGTGCTCCTTTGAGGGCGACAGACTTCACTGTGCCAAGCATAGCGCCATACATTGTATAGATTGTAATCGCGCTCACCTAGGCCACATGAATGATGAACGTGTCTTCACTGGCCTGTTTCTCAAACAGCTGATCGGAAAACCCCACTGATCACATACTGATGACCACCTACCCTGAGGATGGTGTGTATACATATATAGCTGTCAGTCACTGATAGTTGTATACATGGGAGGTGTTAACAGTGATTGATAGCATTCTCTGTGTAAGTGTGTATACATAGATAGCTGTCAGTCACTGATAGCTGTACACAGGGGAGGTGTTATCAGCGATTGATATCATTCTCTGTGTAAGCGTGTATACATAGGTATCTGTCAGTTACTGATAGTTGTACAAGGGGATGGTGTTATCAGGGATTGATAACATTCTCTGTCTAACTGTGTATACAGAGATAGCTGTCAGTCACTGATAGTTGGACAAGGGTGAGGTGTCATCAGTGATTGATATAATTCTCTGTGTGTGTATACAGAAATAGCTGTCAGTCACTGATAGTTGTGCAAGGGGGAGGTGTTATCAGTGATTGATAGAATTCTCGGTGTAAGTGTGTAGATGTACATGGGGGAGGTGTTATCAGTGATTGATAGTATTCTCTGTGTAAGTGTGTATACATAGATAGCTGTCAGTCACTGATAGTTGTACACGGGGAGGTGTTATCAGTGATTGATAGCATTCTCTGTGTAAGTGTGTATACATAGATAGCTGTCAGTCACTGATAGTTGTACATGTGAGAGGTGTTATCAGTGATTGATAGTATTCTCTGTGTAAGTGTGTATATATAGATAGCTGTCAGTCACTGGTAGTTGTACACAGGGGAGATGTTATCAGTGATTGATAGTATTCTCTGTGTAAGTGTGTATACATAGATAGCTGTCAGTCACTGATAGTTATACACAGGGGAGTTATTATCAGTGATTGATAGCATTCTCTGTGTAAGTGTGTAGATGTACATGGGGGAGGTGTTATCAGTGATTGATAGTATTCTCTGTGTAAGTGTCTATCCATAAATAGATGTCAGTCCATAATAGTTGTACATAGGCAAGTATTATCAGTGATTATTAGCATTCTCTGTGTAAGTGTGTATACAGAGATAGCTGTCATTGTCAATCACTGATAGCTGTACACGAGGGCAATATTAAGTTAGAAAAAGCAGATATTTAAATGTATTAAAGGGGTTGTATCATCTCAGAGATTGGGGGCATATCGCTAGGATATACTGACAAGTAGTGATGGACGAACATCTGCCGGGGCGGTTCGCGAACGCGATCGTGCGAACGCGATCAAATGTTCGCGAACCGCAATTTCGCGGCGGGTCCCATTCATTTTAATGGCAGACGAACCTGAAAAACCTTTAGCTCATATTTGCAGCCAAGAAATAATAACTAGAAGTGTACAAATAGTCCCACAACATGGACAGTGACATACCAGATGTATTATTCGAATTTGCGATCTCCATTCATTTTTGTTTTCAATGCGAAATATCAGCAATATAATTTTCGCGTACGCGCATGCGCAAATGCACTATACAGTACCCAAATGCACTATAAAGAAAGTATATTGGTATATAACACCCTGCTTCAATCAGTTTTTTTGGGGGACCACTGGTATATCCCACCAGTAGAAATTATTTGTTCCAATAACGCTTGTCCCTCTATATACCTGCAGTATCGCGGCTGAACCGCACACAACTGCCGAACAACATAAATGCACTATAATATACTTTCTAACATAGAAAGTATATTATAACATTGTACAAGGAAAGCAATCCATTAGAATATACAGTAGATGAAGATAAAACGTAACCTTTAATAATTTTACTATGAGGGTCCATTCACACGCCCGTAAGTGTTTTGCGGATCCACAAAACACGGACACCGGCAATGTGCATTCCGCAATTTGTGGACCGCACATTAACGGCAGTATAATAGAAAATGCCTAATCTTGTCTGCAATTGCGGACAAGAATAGGACATGTTCTATTTTTTTGCGGAAACGGAAGCACAGATGCGGAAGTGCGGATCCGCAGATGCGGACAGCACAGTCCGGCCCCATTGAAAATGAATGGGTCTGCAAAATTGCGGAACGGATGCGGACCCATTTTGCGGATGTGTGAATGGAAAAGATATCCCTCAAAATGAAAATAAATGAAATTATTAAAGTTAACCAAAAAGCATAGATGTGGTAGGCAATAACAAGTGCTCGGCGGCACTAAATCAGGTGCTCGGTGGCACCAAATCAGAAACCATATTTCCTACCACAATCCGGGGGGTTCCAGTGCACATTGATGAATCCAGGAGGGAAAGCAAAAAAACATCCATCCCTGGGCTAGATGATGATGTGGTATTGAAGGACAGGGTGGTCAAAGAACTGTCCCTGATATTGCCCTACAGGGGGGTGCTATTCTGGCCCTGATAGCCTAACCACAGACCACCCACCCTGATAAGAGCGACCCCGTCCGGAACCTTACCCTATATAAATATGGCCCTAGTAAGCCCCTAGGCCCCTGACTTCCAGGTGATCACTATATAGATCTATGTGTTTTTGACTCATTATAAAAGTATATTATAAGTATATCGCACCCCTTTGTGTATCACACATATCGATAGCACACCTATACTAGTGCTTAAAATGACTTTTGTGGCCCCATTAGCTAGCGTTTGGTGTCTCTAACAGCCTGTCCCTGCTCCACACAGCAACCTCTCTACACAGGCAAAACACTGAATGTAAAATGGCGGCCAGATCAGGTTTATTTATAAGGTAGGGGGTATGTCCAAGTGCTGAGATGTCTCAATTGGCTATCCTGTACCACCTGATGGATGTGTCATGGGTCAAAGTTCTTCACAATGTAAAAGAATATGGTAAGCGCGATTTTCTCCATATGTTCGCATGTTCGGTGAATCGCAAACACGCAAAGTTCGCTGCAAAACGACCTCCGGGCGAACCGCAAGGCCATCTCTACTGACAAGCAAAAGGGTAACAATGTTTTGAACTTTTGACTTTCAGGCTCCATATCTTACCAGCACTACAGCTTCTAACATGTGACTACCATCATTTTATAGACAATCATCTTGCCATCAATCATCTCATCCAAAAATTGAACTTGCACTATTTAGCATATGATTAGTTATGCAGATACTTGTCATGTAACTGCATTGTTACTATTTTGTTTCTCACACTCCCTAATAGCTCAGTGTTTTATTAGGTTGATTCCCAGGAAAAGCTCACTGGTTTGAATCAAGGAACAGCCATGAAGAGGATTTCCGAAGAAAAGAGAAAAAGCATCATCCAGCTCATCGACAGCGGTATCTCGGCCAAAAAAATTGCCAAATTGCATCATGTGAGTGTCATGACAGTTGGAAGAATACGAAATGAAGTCCTTCCATCCATTCCAAAGCCAAGAGGTAGACATTCAGGCAAAATATCGAAGTCAACAAGTTGGCTCATCACAAGTAGTGATGGACGAACATCGGCCCGGACTTTTCGCGATCAAATGTTCGCGAACCGTATGTTTGCCGCGGGCCCCATTCACTTTAATGGCAGGCGAACCTGAAAAACCATATTTGCAGCCACAAAATACTTACTAGAGGTGCACAAATAGTCCCACAACATGGACAGTGACATACCAGAGGGGGATCAATGGCAAAAATTCACACAAAAAATATGTATTTTAATCAGGGGCCATTTTTATTCATCTTAAAGGGACACTCTCAAAAATGTGCCCTGCTGGAGCCTATAAAATTTTTATTTTAGGCGACGGGAGTACGCACCTGTATTCACCTGACAAATACGAAAAAGTGATTATGTGGCTGGAGGTATATTAGACGGTCAGTGGATAACAATTTTACTGTAGGCCAGTGCAGTACAGGTCCCAAAAATTATGCATTCACCTGACAGAAAAGAAAAAGTGATTATGTGGCTGGAGTTACATTGGGTGGTCAATGATTAACAATTTTACTGTAGGCCAGTGGAGTACAGGTCCCAAAAATTATGCATTCACCTTACAGCAAAGAACAAGTGATTATGTGGCTGGAAGTACATTAGGCAGTCACTGACTAACAATTTTACTGTAGGCCAGTGGAGTGCAGGGCCCTAAAAATTAGGCATTCACCTGACAGAAAAGAACAAGTGATTATGTGGCTGTAGGTATATTAGGCGGTCAGTGGATAACAATTTTACTGTAGGCCAGTGGAGTACAGGCCCCAAAAATTAGGCATTCACCTGACAGAAAAGAACAAGTGATTATGTGGCTGGAGGTAAATTAGATGGTCAGTGGATAACAATTTTACTGTAGGCCAGTACAGGCCCCAAAAATTAGGCATTCCCCTCACAGAAAAGAACAAGTGATTATTTGGCTGGAAGTATATTAGACGGTCAGTGGATAACAATTTTACTGTAGGCCAGTACAGGCCCCAAAAAGTAGGCATTAACCTGACAGAAAAGAACTTGTGATTATGTGGCTGGAGGTACATTAGGTGATCACTGGCTAAAATTTTTACTGTAGGCCAGTACAGGCCCCAAAAATTAGGCATTCCCCTGACAGAAAATAACTTGTGATGATGTGGCTGGAAGTACAATAGGCCGTCAATTTCAAGTGATCGTCACAGGTGTTGAATTCCTTCGAGATCCATGCCTCATTTATTTTTAGAAATGTGAGGTAGTCCACACTGTCGTGAGCTATGCTAGTGCGCTTATCATTCACGATCACCCCTGCTGTGCTGAAAGTCCTTTCGAACAGGACACTCGATGAGGGGCAATCCAACAGTTCCATGGCAAATTGTGCCAGCTCTGGCCACAGGTCAAGCCTGCACACCCAGTAGTCCAGGGGTTCCTTGCTTCTCAAATCGTCCACATCGGCCATTAACCCGATGTAATGGGACACCTGTCGGTCCAGGCATTCCCTGAGGCTGGATCCGGAGGGCGGCTCTTGATGGGTTAGTTGCAAGAATGATCTCATATCCGAAGTGATCAACACATCTTCAAACCGCCCTCTTCTTTCAGGCGCGGTAGGATTGGTACACGCACCTGTTTTGCTATGGGTGGAAATTCCTCTGCCCTCGCCCACAACAGCAGAATGCAGCATCTCTCGCAGCAAGGCCTAGAAATGTTGTATTCTGACAGCCCTCTGTAATACTGGTAACATGTCCTCCATTTTGTGTTTGTATCGGGGGTCTAAGTACGTTGCCACCCAGTACTGGTCCTTGCCCTTTATGATTTTTAAACGGAATCCCTCTTCAAACACTGGAGCATGAAGGCCCCCATTTGCACTAAATTGGAAGCGGTGGAATGCCCTGGCTCCTGCTCATCGCCCAGGAGAATGTCATCTTTCGTCTTCTCCCCCCAGCCATGCACAACAGGGATCCCCGAAAAGTTTAAAGTCCCCCTCAAGTCTGCTCTTCTTGCTCCTCCTCCTCCCCCCAGGCACCATCCTCCTCTGACTCCTCTTCAGACTCCTGCGGACTTGTCTGAATTGGAGTAGCCCCCCCTTGGAATTCATTCAGCATTTCGAATTCCTCATCTTCCAGCTCCTGCTCCTCAACGGCTTGATCAATGACACGACGCAATGCACGCTCCAGAAAGAAGGTGTAAGGTACGATGTCACTGATGGCGCCCTGGCTGCGACTGACCAGTTTGTTGATCACATCAAATGGCCGCAGAAGTCTGCATGTGTCGCGCATGAGCAGCCACTGGCGCGGTGAAAAGAAACCAAGCTCCCCAGAACCTGTCCTGCTGCAGAATTCGTACAGGTAGTCGCTAACGGCACGTTGCTTCTGGAGCAGCCTATCAACCATATACAAGCTGGAGTTCCAGTGCTTCGCTCTGTCACAAATCAGACGTCTGGCGGGCAGGTGGTGTTGCTGTGGAACGTCAGCAAGATGAGCCATGGCTGTGTAAGATCTTCTAAAATGGCCAGAGATTTTCCTGGCCTACCGCAAGATGTCCAGGACCCCAGGATATTTGGCAACGAATCTCTGCACGACTAAGTTTCGGACGTGTGCCATGCTTGGCACGTGTGTCATTTTGCCCTGTTTCAGCGCACTCAGCAGATTGGCACCTTTGTCGCACACCACTTTACCAACTGTCAAATTGAGCGGGGTTAGCAACTGATCGTCCTGTGACCGCAGAGCTGAAATCAGTGCAGGATCGGTGTGGCTCTTGGCTTCCAGGCACAACAGCCGCAGCACAGCATGGCAACGTCTCACCTGGCACGTCGAATAGGTTCTGGGGAGCTTGGAGGCTGCAGAGGAAGAGGCGGTAGCAGTAGAAAAGAAGGAGTCAGCCGAGGAGAAGACGGAGGATGGAGTAGGAGGAGGAGATGAAGAGGCAGGACTGCATGCAATCTGTGGCTGTGACACCAAATCCACATGGTGCCACGGGTTACATGCTTGACGGCTGTCAGAAGGTTCACCCAATGGACAGTAAAAGTTATGTACCTTCCCTGCCCCCCGTGTTTGCTAGACCACGTGTCTGTGGTCAGATATATCTTGGCACCGACACTGTGTGCCAGAGATATATTAAATTGCCACTGAACGTGGCCATATAGCTCTGGGATATTTGCTTCCGGGGACCTTCCATTGTGGTGTGCCAATGGCCACAAATTTTCTAAAGGCCTCCGAGTCCACCAGTTTATATGGCAGTAGTTGGCGGGCTAGCAGTTCCGACAAGCCAGCGTTCAGCCGTTGGGCAAGAGGGTTATCCGGCGTCATCAACTTTTTAAGCTCGAACATTTGGGCCACAGAAGCCTGCCTTCTGCCAGATGAACGCGACAATGGCACGGTGGAAGGTGGAGTGGAGGACAAATGGAAGGAGAGAGGAGAAGGAGAAGAGGCAGGACGTGGGGCGCCGGGAGTATGGCTTTGTGGGTTATGATAGCGTTGTTCCCACTGGGCTCGGTGATGGGAGGCCAGGTGCCTTCTTAAGGCGGTCATCCCTAGGTGAGTGTTGGGCTTATGCGTTGACAGCACGGGCTGCAGATGGCAATACTATTGTCAGCAGCTGACACATTAAAAAAAGCCCACACTGCGGAGCCATGTGCCGGTGTCCTGGGAGCGCAAGATGTGACCGTGCATGGTGGATGGCCTGCTACAGATACATTCGCAGTCTGCTTTTTGCCTCCTGTGCACTGCAAATACTGCCTGCTTCTCCTCCTTTTCCTCCCTATCTGCTGCTCCGTCTCTCTCTCTGAACTCCTCTCCTCTTTCTCTCTTGTGGGCACCCACGTGACGTTCATAGACACGTCATCGTCACCTTCACCACCACTGACAGAGATCTTAGAATAGGCAACAACAGCGGGGACCACCCTCCTTGGGCTGATCTGGGTACTGTCGTCAGACCGCTGGGTGGCGGCCATTGCTACCTCCTCTTCCTCATCCGATGCCAACAATTTTCTGCGCATTGGTAAGGTCTGGGAATAGATAGGAAAATCATTTCTCTGACTCGAGTGGAGGGGCTATGGTGGTGGTGTCTTTGGGGGTGCACACAGCAGAGAGGGAGGAGGGTGCAGATATAGAGGATGAGGAGGGTGCAGAAGCGGAAGGCTGAGTGAGTCACTCAACCAACTCTGGTTCGTCTTTTGACGTAATCCTACTTAGGCTCCGGCCTGGTGCATCTGCCCAAACCCTACCACCCCTGCGGAATGGCCTGCCTCTTCCTCTGCCTGTCATTTTCAAAATGACCCTGTGCCAAAGTCCCTAGAGAAGAGCAGTATTTGTGGAAGCCAGTACATTGCACCCCTCAATTAATATTTTGTGGAAGTAGGTATATAGAATCTTTTAATCAATATTTTGTAGAAGTAGGTATATCGCACCCCTCAATCAGTATTTTGTGGAAACAGATATATAGAACACCTGAATCAATATTTGCTGGAAGCAGGTATATCGCACCCCTCAATCATTATTTTGTGGAAGCAGGTATATCAAACCCCTCAATCAGTATTTTGTAGAAGCAGGTATATCGCACCCCTCAATCAGTTTTTTGTGGAAACAGGTATATAGAACACCTGAATCAATATTTGGTGGAAGCAGGTATATCTCACTCCTCAATCTGTATTTTTGTAGAAGCAGGTGTATCAAACCTCTTAATCAATATTTTGTGGAAGCTGGTATATCGCATCCCTCAATCAGTATTTTGTGGAAGCCGGTGTATCGCAGGCCTCAATCAATATTTGGTGGAAGCAGGTATATAGAACCCCTTAATCAGTATTTTGTGGAAGCAGGAATATTGCTCCTGTCAAGTACCGATGACCAGACCGGTCCACCGCGTCACGTGATAAGGATTGCCCAAGACCTTTAGGCTGATTCACCTCAACTCCTCACACGCTGTTACGCCCTGTGCTGGGCTGTAACTCGAGCATAAATCACCACCTGAAGCCTGCAAGCACACCCACGCACAAATACGAAACTTTCACTGCCACCACCCATCAGTAAGATCGACAGGACACCCCTGAGTGTTCCACTCGCAAGCAGACACCCACACGATAAGCCTCACAGAAAAACAACATACAGCCTCAGACTGCACACACACTCTTCATGGAGCTAACAGGTTCTTAAAGAGATTCTGTCACCAGGTTTCACCCCCTCCAGATAAAAATATGGTTATGTTCAAGGAGCTTTAACCATTCCTAATGTGGTCTTATAAATGTAATCTGTAGGCTCATTTTGCTAAAAATACGCTATTACTAACCTGTCATTCAACAGAATAAGGTGCCCAAGGGGATCTAAATGGCTCCAAGCTGCCGCCCGCACCTGCTGCCGTTCGTGCCCAGCGCCGCCTCATAATCTTCTGTGACGCCTCCTGCTCTCCCTCCCCCTCCTGTGATGTATCCTGCTCTCCCTCCCCCTCCTGTGACGTCTCCTGCTCTCCCTCCCTCCCCCCTCCTCCTGCTGTGACTTCTCCTGCTCTCCCTCCCTCCCCCCTCCTCCTGCTGTAACATTGCGATGTTACAGCAGGAGGAGGGGGGAGGGAGGGAGGGAGAGCAGGAGACGTCACAGCAGGAGGAGGGGGGAGGGAGGGAGAGCAGGAGACGTCACAGGAGGGGGAGGGAGAGCAGGAGACGTCACAGCAATCTTACAGCAGGAGGAGGAGGGGGGCATGGGAGAGCAGGAGGCGTCACAGAAGATTATGAGGCGGCGCTGGGCACGAACGGCAGCAGGTGCGGGCGGCAGCTTGGAGCCATTTACATCCCCTTGGACACCTTATTCTGTTGATTGACAGGTTAGTAATAGCGTTTTTTTTTAGCAAAATGAGCCTACAGATTACATTTATAAGACCACATTAGGAATGGTTAAAGCTCCCTGAACATAACCATATTTTTATCTGGAGGGGGTGAAACCTGGTGACAGAATCCCTTTAAGGTTACAAGACAAAACATCAAACTTTTAGGTTTAATGTATAAAAAATGGACAGTACTTGGTTACAAAAAATTATTAACAAGAGACATACATAAATGGCAAACAATTGTAAAATAAAAAGGAGAAAACAAAGAAAGTTCTAATACCTAGCATTTGTGTGGTAAAAGTCCTTTCCTCACAGGAGATTTGGGCAGAGTAATGGGGCACAAACCAATTCCATTGGATCTCCAACTTTGTGACACCCAAATCCAGGAATTGCCCACTGGCCATCTAGGGAACAGGTAAGAGAATATAAAAAAGATAGTTTTCCAGTTGCCCTGGTGAAGATACAGACCCCAGACCTTCTTCATAATTAATATCTAATCGTTCCGAGTCCTAGCATATCAAACGAGACACGTCCAGGACGCTCGGAAGATGAGATCCTTATTTTAAGAAGATAAAGGCGAGTTGATACGCCATGTCTGGTGTCCATGCGATGCCCCCATCATACCAGGTATGATGAGCTGGGTTTTGGAGACGTCAGCCCCATCCTGAACAAGTTATGAAGGATTACAACTTATTGTTCATTCTCTGGTATGAATCCCCCATGCTGACACATAGCGCAGGAGAGTTTGCTGTGATACCTCCGAATATCTGAGTGTAGGATCACTTGTTTGGCAGGCTGTAAATGGTGGGAGGAAGGAGGATCAGGGTGAGGATTGTCAGGGCCAGATATTGGCAAAACTATTAGCAAAAACAATTATATTTTTCCCATAATTTATCCACACTTTGCCTATAAACGGTGTCTGCAGTAAATTGTCACATCTGCGCTGCAATTGCATGTGTCAGGGCCAGATATTGGGAAAAATATTAGCGAATACAATTAAATTTTTTCCATAATTTATCCACACTTTGCCTATAAACGGTGTTTGCAGTGAATTGTCTCATCTGCGTTGCAATAGCGCGTGTCAGGGCCAGATATTGGGAAAAATATTAGCGAAAACAATTATAATTTTTCCATAATTTATCCACACTTTCCCTATAAACGGTGTCTGCAGTGAATTGTCACATCTGCGCTGCAATAGCATGTGTGAGAGCCAGATATTGGCAAAAATGTTACTGACAACAAATATATATATATTTTTTCCATAATTTATCCTTACTTTGCCTATATACGGTGTCTGCAGTGAATTGTCACATCTGCGCTGCAATAACGTGCGTTAGGGCCAGATATTGGGAAAAATATTACTGACAACAAATTTATTTTTTCCATAATTTATCCACACTTTGCCTATAAACGGTGTCCGCAGTGTATTGTCACATCTGTGCTGCAATAGCGTGTGTGTGTGACAGGGCCAGATATTGGGAAAAATATTACTGAAGACAAATATTTATTTTCCATAATTTATCCAAACTTTGCCTATAAACAGTGTCTGCAGTGAATTGTCACATCTGCGCTGCAATAGCGTGTGTCAGGGCCAGATATTGGGAAAAATATTACTGAAAACAAATATATTTTTTCCATAATTTATCCACACTTTGCCTATAAACGGTGTCTGCAGTGAACTGTCACATCTGCGCTGCACGTGCGTGTGTCAGGGCCAGATATTGGGAAAAATATTAGCAAAAACATTCATATTTTCTCTACAATTTTTCCACATTTTTCCTATAAACGGTCCCTTATAACATATAACATTTAATATCAAGAAGGCGAGCATTAAGAGACGGGGAAGTGGCCGTGATGCTGACGGTGCACGCAGAAGCCGTGGCCCTGGGTGCGGTGAAACTGTGTCTGCTGCCAGAGCACAAGAAAAACAATCATCCAAGATACCTAGCTTCATGTCCCAGTTTGCAGGGCGGCGCAGGACACCACACTTGAAGTTAGCCCAGTGTGAGCAGGTGGTCGGGTGGATTGCAGCAAATAGTGCTTCCAGTCAGTTAAGCACCACCCTGTCTTCCACCAAGTCCAGTCTCAGTAGCCAGGAGTTTGGTCCACACAATCCTTACCCTGATCCTCCTTCCTCCCACCATTTACAGTCTGGCCAAACAAGTGATCACACACTCAGATATTCCGAGGACCTCTTTGCATCATCATTAATTGATTTAGCCCTTTCGCCAAGCATGCTTAAAGAGGGACCTGAGATCTTGCGCCCCGATTCCTAACCTCTTGAGCATCCAGAGTCACAAGAACATGACGCTGGGGAATGGCAATTAGTGTTTAATGAGGTGGATGATGGGGGGCGTGGCCTGACCGAGCTCTATGGCGGCTGCTTGAGTGCGGAGCTCCCGCTACTAGTTTTCACTACAGCCTGTTTTAAAAGCACTACCCGCGTACAGCGATGAAAATTCAGCCTAAAGACCCCCCCAGAGTCTTGTCTGATCACAAGAGAGACTCGTCTCAGCATTCAGACATGGAGAAATACCTCCAGAAGCAAGCTTCCCAGACGCCAGCTCGTACAAGCAAAATGGCGCTGAAGCGGAATGAGGAAGAAGGAGCTCAGGGAGGCCAGAGCCTGGATACACTGCAAGCTGACACAGAGGAGGTGAGCGAACCGCAAGTCGGAAATGAATCGACAGCACTTACCCGAGATTTCTTAGAGAAGGCACTTTACAGAGCGCTGGCCCCGATCGCTGCTGACATAGCAACTATAAAGGCAGACGTCCGCCATATTGGGGATAGAGTCGAATCCCTTGAGACGGTACAAGATACCATACTGACCTTTAATGCGGCGGTTAGAGAATCGTTAGGGGCTCATAACAGGGCCATGAACAGCCTGCTATCACAAATGGAGGATCAAGAAAATAGGAATCGTCGTCGAAACATACGAATAAGAGGGCTCCCAGAAGCGGAAGAGAAGGAAGATCTGATGAATGTAATGGGCCTATTATTTGCCTCACTACTTGGTCCAGAGAGAGCTAAAGATGTCACTGTGGAGAGAGTGCACAGAGCACTTAGGCCAAAGCCTAGTTCTTCTGAAAACCCGAGGGACATTATATGTGGCATTCTGAGCTTTAGAGACACAGAAGAAGTATTGCAAAAAGCGAGAGAAAAGAAAGAGATTCACTTACTGGGGAGAAGCGTGCAAATTTATCAAGATCTTGCGGCCTCTACACTTCAGAAGAGAAGAATCTTGAAACCACTCACGGATCTCCTCCGTTCCTCCAAGATTCCTTACAGGTGGCTATTCCCATTTGGCATCCTGATTACTGCCGGAAATCGCAGGTTCACTGTCCGTACTCCCATTGATTTACCACCAGTTTGGGAAATGCTGGACCTAACGCCGGTAGATGTTCCATCCTGGTTACCAGTACCTCCAGAAGATGATTTACCTCCCTTGCCACAGGCCTCAACATGGCTGAAGCCGAAACAACAGCGAAATGTCCGAGGTAGAAGAGGAGCAAGCAGAGGGATAGACGCCTGAGTCTGAACAGTCATTTAATTACTGGCGGTATTATACAGGTGTATCCGTCAACCTAGCAGGGTATCTTTTTGCTTTAATTTAACTCCTCAGGGTTTGCATGTTCACTTTGCATATGATCAGTGAGATTCACATTACTGTTTTCATGTGTGTTTATAATGTTTATACTTTTCAGCATATTTTATATGTTCAGTTTGAAGGGTCCAATGCCTATCACCTAAAGATTAATACTCACCTAAAGATTAATACTCGAGTATAAGTAGTTATGGGTAGTTTATTAGCTTAACTTCATATTCACTGGGCTGTAGTCGAAACCTAGGCCGATCAGGGAATACTTATGGAAAATGTTCCCCCCCCCCCCCATAAAGAAAGATGCATGGGGGTTTTTAGTGTTACCCCCATTATGCATAATTCGCAATGAGTTATATAGTTTTTTGTTCATGCTCCATCTCCTGGTACTGTTGGTAATTGCAAGGTTACTTTATTTACCACTGACACAAAAATGGCACCGTTAATACTTAATGTCGCCACCTATAACGTACATGGCTGCAATAACCCAGTTAAAAGAAGTCATATTTTTAGGTCTATTAAAAAAGAATCCATAGATATCATTATGTTGCAGGAGACACATTTTGCTGCTCACCATATACCGAACCTGGGCAACTCATCCTTTCACTATTGGCACCATTCCTGTTCAAATACATCTTCAGCGAGAGGGGTCAGTATTGGACTTAAGAAAAGTGTCCCATTTACCTTCCATTCACAACTAATAGATCCAGAGGGCAGGTACTTATTGGTCAACTGTGAGATAGGACATACTAAAGTTACCTTATGTAACCTATACGCACCAAATATTAAAACGGTTCATTGGTTGCTTGAAACCCTAGATAAGATAGCTGCTTTTGCCTTTGGTTGGCTGCTAATTGGAGGCGATTTTAACTTAACCCTAAATCCCTTACTGGACTCCTCAAGTGGGAAGACGGCTATATCATTCAGAGCACTGAAGGCACTCCATACACGTATGAGGGATATCCATATTGTAGATGTCTGGAGATCTGTACATGGGGATAGGAAAGACTTCACTTTTTTCTCAAATCCTCACAAGTCTTACCAGAGGTTGGACTACCTTATGATACAAGAGAACTATCTAGATTTGATTCGGTCAACTGCGATAGATTGTATAACTGTCTCTGATCACGCGATGGTTCATTGTGCCATGCAGTTCCCGAGTCTGAGCAGGAGGGAATGGACTTGGAGGCTGAATCACACACTGTTGGATACCCAATCAAAAGTAGATATGATCTCGCAGAAATTGCAGGAGTATTTTGATGTGAATGTAAATACAGCAACTACGCCTGCAATCACATCGGAGGCTCACAAAGCGGTCATCAGGGGGGAATTCATAGCCCTGGGATCCCATGTAAAAAAGGAGAGAACAAAACAGATGCAGGAATTATTGACCCGCATTTCCCTACTTGAAAGAACACACAAACAATCTCTAGCGCTCAAAGATCATAAGCAGTTGGTGGAATTTAGACAGGAACTCAAATCATTACTGAATATTAAGACTGCTAAGGCGTTCTTAAGAGCTAAACATAAACACTATATTCACGGTAACAGGGGTAGCAAAGTAATGTCTGCCATGATTAAAAAACGAACCGAACAAACATATATTAAACAAATGAGGACCCCAGAGGGACAGACTACTACAGATGTTTCAGAGATATCTAAGGTTTTCACAGAATATTATCAGGGACTTTATAACTTGCGGGAAAAAGAAAATAGCGAGGAATTACGGATTAGACAAGATAAGATTTCCTCTTATTTGCAGGACTTAAAACTACCGGTACTAACAGAGGTAGAAAAAGAGAGCTTAGTCGCTCCAATATCCCTTGGGGATATTCGCAAAGTTCTTAAGTCAGTCCCAAATGGGAAAAGCCCGTGTCCTGACGGATTGACTATAGCTTATTATAAAAAATTCCTCCCTATTTTAGGACCACAGATGGAGTTGCTTTTCAACTCTCTGTTAAATGGTTCCCCCCTTCCCAAGCAATCATTAGAGGCCCACATAACGATTCTGCCGAAACAGGGTAAAGACCCCAACTTACCTTCCAGTTATCGCCCAATCTCTTTGCTCAATGCTGATATTAAGCTTTGGGCGAAGATTCTAGCTCACAGAACTTCATCCTTTCTGGTAAATTTGATCTCGCAGGAGCAGTCTGGCTTTGTGGGGGGCAGGGAGTGTAGGGATAGCACACTCCGAGTTATTCTAGCTCAACAATATGCCTTATCTCATGGTAAAAAAATTACTTTATTAAGTACTGACGCTGAAAAAGCGTTTGATTGGGTGGACTGGCAATTTATGGTAGCCACCCTTGGCAAGTTTGGCTTTCCATCCCAATTTGTTGCGGCCGTGCTGTCCCTATACTCCTCCCCTACGGCGAGGATTCAAGTCAATGGGAATCTCACCTCTCCTTTTATTATCAGAAACGGGACCAGGCAAGGATGTCCGCTATCCCCCACTCTATTCATATTGTGTTTAGAAACTTTCTTACAAGCTATTAGACAGGATGAAAACATTCAGGGACTTAGAGTAGGTTCTCAAGTGCATACTGTTGCAGCATTCGCTGACGACATGCTTCTTTTGCTTTCTAACCCGACAGTGGCTTTCCCTGCGCTTCTTGAGCAATTAGAGCACTTCGGGGCGCTATCCAATTTTAAAATTAATTTAGCTAAGTGCGTAGCCTTAGGAGTTAATACCCCACAGTCGATCATTTCTCATCTCAAAACCAATTATCCGTTCCAATGGCAGTCGGACCATATCACCTATTTGGGAGTCCAAATAACTAAAAATCCAGAACAACTTTTTTCCCAGAATTACCCCAAATTGTTAGATGATATTAAAAAACAACTAAAAGATCTCAAGATACCCTTCCTAACATGGTTGGGAAGAAAGAATGTTATTAAAACATATATTCTACCCAAACTATTATATTTAATGCAGGCCTTGCCAGTAGCTTTACCCTGTCAATTTTTAGGGCAGATTAGGAGAATTTTCTCATATTTTGTATGGAACCAAGCCAAACCCAGAATTGCTTATCGGAGACTAGTTCTACCAAAACATAAGGGTGGTTTCGGTTTACCAGACGTATGTGGATACTATAAGGCCATACAATTGAGACTCCACTCAGAATTAATAAACCCTAAAATTAACAAGCTAGGATGTCAGATAGCGAGGAAACAATTAGGAGCCAAGGGTCTAGCTATGTTATGGAAAGTGGGTAGGAAAATGACACGTAAAGAAAACATACCTGCTACATTAATGGGTGTCTTTGACTCATGGAATAAGTTATCCTCATTTCTGCATCCCTCCAGAATGATTTCTCCCATGACTCCTATTAGACTTTTGCCTTATCTAATTACAGATGGATATAGGGACGACATGGGTTTGTGGGAGGCCTTGGGAGATATAGCAATAGGTGATTTATTAACACATCGTCAAATTCCGGAAGTAGCACTTTTAAAAGAATCCTTTAATGGGGTTCCTTGGTCCTTGTCACATATCTCACAGTTTACCAAGATTTGTAAGAGTTACCTTGATATTACTCAGGGAAACTATGTCCCTACATGGTATGATGCAATTTGGAGCCAGCCAACAAGTAGTAAGTGTACAATCTCCCGTCTGTACAACAAAATCCTGGAATTCAATCCTGACTCCAAACCGCTGTTTGTAGAGCAATGGGCCAAAGATATGGGAATTCCTATTGATGACAAAACATCAGAGAAAATACTCACCCATACTCATGGATTTTCAAGGTGCATAAAAATACAAGAGAATTCCTTTAAGATTGTAACCAGGTGGTACAAGACCCCTGATAAACTACATAAATTCTCTCCCTCTGTATCCGCAGAATGCTGGAGATGTGGGGCTGCTAGAGGTACTATGTTTCACATATGGTGGTCCTGTCCACTAATAAAGGTCTTTTGGGATAAGGTGTCCAGTAGAGTACAAAATATTTGCAAGATAGGGGGCCCTATCACTCCACTAGTAGCCATCCTTAATGTACCAGACTGCAATTACAAGTTAATGGCACATTCTCTTCCAACACACCTGATCTCAGCAGCTAAATTGTTGATTCCAAAATATTGGCTGGCCAAGGAAACCCCTAATATGCAGGAATGAAAGTATAAAGTTCAAGAATTGTGCCAACTTGAAGAATTAACGAGCTGGGAATCATTGTCCCATGAAAAATTCCTTTCGACTTGGGGAAAGTGGAAAGAATGGTATAAAACCTCATCAGATGGAGAATAGAGAGGAGTACACCCCAAAGAGCTCTAGAGTAGTAGAACTCTAACTTACGTCTTATGAAGTTATAGGAGTAGTGAGGGACTAGCATGCTCACATTCTCAATATAAGATAGTTGGATCTCCGCGATAGGGATTAGAGAAGAGAGAATAGAGAATAAATTATTAATAATGAAGCTTTTTTACCATGTACGGGGGTGGATAGAACTGGATGGAATTAGGTTGCCATTTGCTTATATACCTAATTGTATTGTATCCTTGCTTGTATACTCAATTATTGACTCAAAGGACCAGCGATGATATGTCTTACTTATGGAGCAGTTAAGATGTTGTTCTACTGTTTTGTATTGCAAAAATTGGAAAATAAAGATTTGAAAAAAATAAAATAAAAATAATGAGGTGGATGATGATGAGACACAGTTTCCAATAACTCAACCGCAATTACTGTCTCAAGAATTTGAGGAAGAGGATGACACACAGTTGTCAATCACTGAGGTTGTGGTTAGGTCAACAAATCAGAAGGATGATCAGAGTGAGGAAGTTGAAGAGGATGTGGTGGACGACGAGGTCACTGACCCAACCTGGGAAGGCGGCAACAAGCCGAGTGAGGAGAGCAGTACGGAGGGGTAGGTTCTGCAGCACTGCAACAGGCTGAAAGAGGCAGTGGGGTGGCAAATGGTAGAAGGCGGGCACCACCAAACAGGCCCGCAACTGTTCCACGGAACACCCCCTTGTGTAAATCTTACTTGCTAAGGGGTAGGTGTTCTGCAGTATGGCGCTTTTTTGAGGAAAGTGCAGACGACAAAAGAACAGTAGTTTGCAACCTGTGCCACACCAAAATGAGCCCGGGTGTGAACACTAGCAACCCCACCACCACCAGCATGATCTGCCATGGCATCAAAGCACCCTAATAGGTGGGCCGAACGCCTGGGTCCACAATCTGTGTCTGCGGGTCACACCACTGCCTCCTCTTCCCCTGTGTTAAGTGCTGGCCAATCCCCTGTCCAAGACGCAGGCCCAGATGCCTCCCGCCCTGCACCTGGACCTTTGCAAGCACCATCAGCTACCACATCCACTTCCCTGTCCAAGCGCAGCGTCCAAATGTCATTAACCCAGGCATTTGAACGCAACCGCAAATACCCAGCCACACACCGACAGGCCATAGCACTAAATGCGCAGTTTTCCAAATTACTGGCCCTGGAAATGTTGCCATTTAAGCTTGTGGACACTGAGGCCTTCCGCAGCCTGATGTCGGTGGCCGTTCCTCGTTACGCAGTCCCCAGCCGCCACTATTTTTCAAGGTGTGCCGTGCCAGCCTTACAGCAACATGTGTCCCTTAACATCACACGTACCCTGACCAACGCAGTTACTGGGAAGGTCCACTTAACCACGGACACATGGACAAGTGCTTTCGGCCAGGGATGCTACATTTCCCTGACTGAGTGAATGATGTGGAGGCCAGGACCGACTCGTACCCTGGGATGGCACAGGTGCTACCGACACCAAGGATTGTAGGCCCCAATTCCATCAGAGATTCTGCCACCACCTACGTTAGTGTCTCCAACCCCCACTTCTCCTCCTCAGCCTCCTCCTCCACTTCCACCTCCGAAGTATCCGCGTGCTCCACCAGTCAGTCATCAGTCAGTAGCTGGAAGCAGTGTAGCAATGCAGAGAGGAACCAGCAACAGGCCGTGCTGAAGCTAATCTGCCTAAGTGACAAACAGCACACCACCGCAGAGCTGTGGCAGGGGATAAGAGACCAGACTAAGATGTGGCTCTCACCACTAAACCTAGAACCAGGCATGCTTGTGTCTGATAATGGCCGTAACTTGGTGGCAGCTTTGGAGCTCGGCAAGCTCACACACATCCTATGCCTAGCCCACATCTTAAACTTAGTGGTTCAGCGGTTTCTCAAAACTTACCCCAATTTGCCTGAGCTACTGGTGTAGGTGCACCGCGTGTGCACATTTCCGCAAGTCACCGACAGCTTCAGCAGGTCTGTCAACGCTGCAGCAGCGCTTAAAATTGCAAGCTCACCGGTTGTTGTGTGACGTGATCACGCGCTGGAACTCCACGCTCCACATGTTTTCCAGGCTTTCTGAGCAGCAGAGGGCAGTTGTGGAATACCAGCTGAAACATGGTCGTCGCCTTTCCAGTCAGCTTCCGCTATTCACAAGCGAGGAGTGGGCATGGATGTCTGACCTCTGTGAGGTTTTACGCAATTGTGAGGAATCAACACAGATGGTGAGCTGTGATAACATTATTATCAGCGTCACCATCCCACTTCTGTGTCTTCTCAAACGCTCGCTGCTCACAATTAAGGACGACGCTGTGCATGTGGAAGAGGTGGAAATGGGGGAAGACATTACACAGGTTGATGATAGCCAGACCACCCTCAGTTCGTCTTCTCAGCGCGAATTGGAGGCTGAAGAGGAGGAGGAGGAGGAGCAGGAGACGGTTGCCTCAGCTACAGAGGGTAAACCCATGGAAGTTTAATTCCATCTGTTATGCGTGGGTGGGCAGAAGAGGAGGAGGAGATTGTGGGTGATCCTCCTGATGACGACAGCAAAGTCTCGCCTGTTGGTACTCTGGCACACATGGCTGGCTTCATGTTAGGCAGCCTTTCCCGCGACCCGCACGTTATATGCATTTTAAACAACACAGATTACTGGTTGTTCACCCTTCTTGACTCCCACTACAAAGAGAACTTCTCATCTCTCATTCCTCTGGTGGAGAGGACAATTAAAATGGTGCAATACCAGAAGATCCTTGTTGGAAAATTCCGTACTACCTTGGCCAACCGAGGAGGGGAAACAAGGGGAACACACAGCAGTTCTAACAGAGGCAGGGCAACACCCTCCAAAGCATGGGACACAGAGGCGGCTCTAGACTTTGTGAGGCCTTAGGCGAAACTCGAACATGAGGCCCCCACGAAGATCGTTGGGATGCTCGTGATCTCCCGTACGGCGCCCCGGCTCAGTCCTTAAGAAATAACAACACTCCCCCTCCATGTATCTCTATGGAAGACTCAGAGATACACAAGTGCTGTATCTGCGGCTCTCCCATAGATACATGGAGGGGGAGTGTTGACCACCGCTCCGGGCACAAGTAGATCCGGAGTACCATACAGGAGATCGTGGGGGATCCCAACGGCCAGACCCCCTCGATCAGACACTTATCTCCTATCCTTTTTATAGGGGATTTATTTTCCTATCCCGGGGTACCCCTTTAACCCCTTAGTGACCACCCATACGCCTTTTTACGGCGGTCACTAAGGGGCCTTAGGCCTGGCTGCCGTGTTTTTACAGCAGCCCAGTCTAAGCGTTGCACGGCTCCCCCGTGCAGCGGTGAGCGCGGACCCGGCTCTCACATGAGAGTCGGGGCCCTGCTCTAACAGCCCGGACTGGCAGGAGTGCTGATCCGGGCTGTTTAGCCCTTTACATGCCGGGCACAATTGTGCCCGCTGCATGTAAAGTGGAGACAGAGGGAGCGGACTCCCTCTGTCTCCCATCAGCACCCCGAAAATGCGATCGCGGGGTGCTGATGTGTTGGGAAGCTTACCTTGCTTCCGATCAGGGCCCCGAGCCTGTCTTCAGTTATCTCCAGCAGGCTGTGCCTCTCTGGCGCAGCCTGCTGGTCAATGTTTGAATAGCATTGCTATTGAAATGTAATGCATTATAGAGATAATGCATTACATTTTAAAAGCAATCAAAATACTGTATATTATAGTCCCCTTGGGGGACTATTAAGTAGTAAAAAAAATAGAAAAAAAATACACATTTATTAAATAAAAAATAATTCCATAAAATAAAAAATATGCTTTTTTCCCCATTGAAAATACCATTTTCAATGAAAAAAATTGCAAAAAGAAAATATCCCCCATATGTTTGGTATTTTCGCGTTCGTAATGACCCGGACTACATAAATATTACATAAATTATCCTATATGGTGAACGCCGTAAAAAATAAATAAAGAAAAAAGACAGAATTTCTAATTTATTCTTAGTTTCCACTGAAAAAAAACGTAATAACAAGCGATCAAAATGCGGCATTTAATCCAAAATGATACCAATGAAAAATAAAAGTCGTCCCTCAAAAATCAAGCCCTCACACAACTCCATAGAAAAATAAATAAAAAAGTTATGGGTATAAAATACACCTAACCAGCCTATAAACAGGGATACAACAGGTGATGTAATGCAAAATGACATGCAACTCAGTAATGCAGTTTTACAGTAATTTTGCAGTTCCCACGTGTCCTGAGTGAGACGCTGCATACGCCCATGAAAAAACATAAGTTGCCCTCGACGTTGGTAATATCTGAAGCTGTGGATCTCTAAGCCGTTTTCTGTAATACACCAAATACACACCACCAAATATGCACATATGGATATAGACATTGCAATGCATTATCATGACTCATCGATAACCTCCTGTAAATAAAGGGTTAAAATACATTCTAGGCAAATATATAATATATCACATACACATTATTTTTCTTGGTTGATGCTTTACGGCCAAAAATGGTAATTTAGTAGCGATCTCACATAAGGGCAGTAAAGTTCTTGATACTTTTTTTTTTTTTAAAGACAAAGTCCATACCTAAATTGGGGTATAAAACATGTATAAAAACTTTTTTAAAGTGCAAAAATTTTTTGTAAAAAGGGTGAACACAGAAAAGTCTTTCTGGGTACTGTGCTTTAACCGCTTGCCGCAAATGTAACGCCGATAGGCGTCCGGGCGGCAGCGCTCTCAGGGCTCAGTGACGCCTATTGGCGTCATCTCGTGAGACCCGAGATTTCCTGTAAACGCGTGCTCACAGGAGCGCGCGTTCGCAGGATCGCGCAGTTCACAAGTTGATCTACAGTCTACCAGCGCTGATCATTCGCTGGCAGGCTGTAGATGTTAAAAAAATTGCATCAGAAAGGTATATTAGACGCTGTTTTAGACCTGGTCCTCTGGTGGTCCCTTTTGCTTGGATCGACCACCAGAGGACACAGGCAGCTCTGTAAGTAGCACCAAGCACCACACTACACTACACCCCCCCTGTCACTTATTAACCCCTTATTAACCCTTGATCACCCCATATAGACTCCCTGATCACCCCCCTGTCATTAATCACCCCCCTGTAAAGCTCCATTCAGACGTCCGTATGTGTTTTAAGGATCCACGAATCCGCGGATCCGCAAAACACGGACACCGGGAATGTGCTTTCCGCATTTTGCGGATCCGCACATTGCCAGAACTATATAGAAAATGCCTTTTCTTGTCCGCAATTGCGTACAAGAATAGGACATGTTCTATATTTTTGCGGAACGTGCAATTCCCGCTCGGATCCCGCAATTCCGGATCCGAGCGGGAAAAAGTCTGTCCCCATAGAAATGAATGGGTCCGCAATTCCGTTCCGCAAAATGCGGAACAGAATTGCGGACGTGTGAATGGGGCCTAAGGGTCCCTTATCACCGCCAGTTAGTTAGCTACTTGTTAGGTAGTTAGGGCCCAGCCCACCGCACCGCAGTCAATGATTAGCGTCATCGCTGTCGCTAATCAGCACTAGTACTATATAGTATCTGTAAGCGATCAAGACTGATCTCAATGAGATCTATATCAGTACATTAGGGTCACCTTAGGCTCTACAAAAAAACGCAGTGTTCGCCCGATCAGGCCTGATCTTGTGCGCACACTTGCGTTCAGTCCGCCCCACCGCATTGACAGAAATTATTATTTTTTGATCACTGCAAAAACACAGTAAAATCGCTGCGGCGCTATAAAGATCACTTTTGAGCTTTTTGGATCTTTATTAGCGATCACAGCTTTACTTCGCAAGCACTCCCCTCTTTTTTTTTTTTTGCACATTTTTTGGCAGAGATTTTTTCATCCACATTGATCGATGCGAATTAAGAAATCTGTGCCGATAATTTTTTCTTTCAGCCCAGAGGCTGAACGGAAAAAAAAAAATCTCATTACCCGTATGCTCAATATAAGGCCTCATGCACACGACCGTGCCGTTTTTTGCGGTCCGCAAAGCGCGGATCCGCAAAAAACGGAAGGCGCCCGTGTTGCCTTCCGCAATTTGCGGAATGGGCGCCGGCAATATAAATGCCTATTCTTGTCTGCAAAGCGCGGACAAGAATAGGACATGTTATATTTTTTTAGCTGGGCCGCGGAACGGAGCCACGGATGCGGACAGCACACGGAGTGTGATCATTGAAATCATTGAAATTTGCGGACCCAAACAACGGTCGTGTGCATAAGGCCTAAGGAGAATAGCAGAAACTAATGTTGGCCATACATGTAATGATTGCGGAGACCCTCAAATGCCAGGGCAGTAGAAACACCCCACAAATGACCCCATTTTGGAGAGAAGACACCCCAAGGTATTCGCTGAGGGGCATATTGAGTCCATGAAAGATTGAACTTTTTGTCACAAGTTAGCGGAAAGGGAGACTTTGTGAGAAAAAACAAAATCAATTTCCGCTAACTTGTGCCAAAAATAAATCTTCTATGAACTCGCCATGCCCCTCACGGAATACCTTGGGGTGTCTTCTTTCCAAAATGGGGTCACATGTGGGGTATTTATACTGCCCTGGCATTTTAGGGGCCCTAAAGCGTGAGAAGAAGTATGGAATCCAAATGCCTTAAATGCCCTCCTAAAAGGTACTCATTGGACTTTCGGCCCCTTTGTGCATCTTGGCTGCAAAAAAGTGTCACACATGTGGTTTTTACATATACCCATGCTGGGTGAGAGAAATATCTCTGTAAATTGACAACTTTGTATAAAAAAAATTGAAAAAGTTGTCATTTACAGAGATATTTCTCACACACAGTATGGGTATATATAAAAATACACCCCAAAACACATTGCCCTACTTCTTCTGAGTACGGCGATACCCCATGTGTGACACTTTTTTGCAGCCTAGGTGCACAAAGGGGCCCAAATTCCAATGAGTACTTTTAGGATTTCACAGGGCATTTTTACGCATTTGGATTCCAAACTACTTCTCACGCTTTAGGGCCCCTAAAATGCTAGGGCAGTATAAATACCCCACAAGTGACCCCATTTTAGAAAGAAGACACCCCAAGGTATTCCGTGAGGGGTAAGGTGAGTTTATGTAAAATTTAATTTTTTGTCACAAGTTAGTAGAATATGAGACTTTGTAATAAAAAAAATAAAAAAATAAAAATCAATTTCCGCCAACTTGTGGCAAAAAAAAAAAATCTTCTATGAACTCGCCATGCCCCTCACGGAATACCTTGGGGTGTCTTCTTTCCAAAATGGGGTCACTTGTGGGGTATTTATACTGCCCTGGCATTTTAGGGGCCCTAAAGCGTGAGAAGTAGTTTGGAATCCAAATGCGTAAAAATGCCCTGTGAAATCCTAAAGGTACTCATTGGAATTTGGGCCCCTTTGTGCACCTAGGCTGCAAAAAAGTGTCACAAATGTGGTATCGCCGAAATATCTCTGTAAATGACAACTTTTTAAAAAATTTTATACAAAGTTGTCAATTTACAGAGATATTTCTCTCACCCAGCACCCACCTATCAGGGGACGTGTATATGGAATCGATTTTAGGAACCGGGAGATGGAAAAAGATGCTTGGTCGGTCCTCCTACTTCCAATTTGGGGCACTGCGCGTGCAATCTACTGTGCCACCAGATAGGAGCGGTGTGTTAAGTAGCACTATTCTTATCAGTTTAATCCCTGTTACGTCCCCTATCAGGGGACGAGTATATGGAATCGATTTTAGGAACCGGGCGATGGAAAAAGATGCTTGGTCGGTCCTCCTACTTCCAATTTGGGGCACTGCGCGTGCAATCTACTGTGCCACCAGATAGGAGCGGTGTGTTAAGTAGTACTATTCTTATCAGTTTAATCCCTGTTACGTCCCCTATTAGGGGACATGTATATGGAATCGATTTTAGGAACCGGGAAATGGAAAAAGATGCTTGGTCGGTCCTCCTACTTCCAATTTGGGGCACTGCGCATGCAATCTACTGTGCCACCAGATAGGAGCGGTGTTTTAAGTAGTACTATTCTTATCAGTTTAATCCCTGTTACGTCCCCTATCAGGGGACGTGTATATGGAATCGATTTTAGGAACCGGGAGATGGAAAAAGATGCTTGGTCTGTCCTCCTACGTTTAATTTGGGGCACTGCACGTGCAATCTACTGTGTCACCAGATAGGAGCGGTGTGTTAAGTAGCACTATTCTTATCAGTTTAATCCCTGTTACGTCCCCTATCAGGGGACGTGTATATGGAATCGATTTTAGGAACCGGGAGATGGAAAAAGATGCTTGATCGGTCCTCCTACTTCCGAAAGTCCAATGAGTACCTTTTAGGAGGGCATTTTTACGCATTTGGATTCCAAACTACTTCTCACGCTTTAGGGCCCCTAAAATGCTAGGGCAGTATAAGTACCCCACAAGTGACCCCATTTTAGAAAGAAGACACCCCAAGGTATTCCGTGAGGGTTATGGTGAGTTTATGTAAAATTTAATTTTTTGTCACAAGTTAGTAGAATATGAGACTTTGTAATAAAACAAAAAAAAATAAAAAATCTAATTCCGCCAACTTGTGCCAAAAAAAAAAATCTTCTATGAACTTGCCATGCCCCTCACGGAATACCTTGGGGTGTCTTCTTTCCAAAATGGGGTCACTTGTGGGGTATTTATACTGCCCTGGCATTTTAGGGGCCCTAAAGCGTGAGAAGTAGTTTGTAATCCAAATGCGTAAAAATGCCCTGTGAAATCCTAAAGGTACTCATTGGAATTTGGGCCCCTTTGTGCACCTAGGCTGCAAAAAAGTGTCACAAATGTGGTATCGCCGTACTCAGAAGAAGTAGGGCAATGTGTTTTGGGGTGTATTTTTACATATACCCATACTGTGTGTGAGAAATATCTCTGTAAATGACAACTTTTAAAAAAAATTTATACAAAGTTGTCAATTTACAGAGATATTTCTCTCAACCAGCACCCACCTATCAGGGGACGAGTATATGGAATCGATTTTAGGAAACGGGAGATGGAAAAAGATGCTTGGTCGGTCCTCCTACATCCAATTTGGGGCACTGCGCGTGCAATCTACTGTGCCACCAGATTGGAGCGGTGTGTTAAGTAGCACTATTCTTATCAGTTTAATCCCTGTTACGTCCCCTATCAGGGGACGAGTATATAGAATCGATTTTAGGAACCGGGAGATGGAAAAAGATGCTTGGTCGGTCCTCCTACTTCCAATTTGGGGCACTGCGCGTGCAATCTACTGCGCCACCAGATAGGAGCGGTGTGTTAAGTAGCACTATTCTTATGAGTTTAATCCCTGTTTTGTCCCCTTTAATGGGGCGTGTATATGGAATCGATTTTAGGAACCGGGAGATGGAAAAAGATGCTTGGTCGGTCCTCCTACTTCCAATTTTGGGCACTGCGCGTGCAATCTACTGTGCCACCAGATAGGAGCGGTGTGTTAAGTAGTACTATTCTTATCAGTTTAATCCCTGTTACGTCCCCTATCAGGGGACGTGTATATGGAATCAATTTTAGGAACCGGGAGATGGAAAAAGATGCTTGGTCGGTCCTCCTACGTCCAATTTGGGGCACTGCGCGTGCAATCTACTGTTCCACCAGATAGGAGTGGTGTGTTAAGTAGAATTATTCCTATCAGTTTAATCCCTGTTACGTCCACTAGTATTATTATTATTATTATTATAAGGTGTGTTAAGTAGTACTATTCCTATCAGTTTAATCCCTGTCACGTCCCCTATCAGGGGACGTGTATGGAATAGATTTTAGACAACCGCAAACAGTTGTCAATATAGTTGACACACTCATGACATAAATTTTATACCTCTATGCGTCAATCTTGGTGTAGTGATGAATGTGCTCGTGCGCACGTTTGGGAGTTTGCAGGCGATGGGGTTTTTTCAAAGCCTATGGTCGTGCTGATGTAGTTCAGTGACAGTTAAGTGACCCAGAAAACAATGATTCTGCAGTGTGGGCCCATTGTTGGCCTAGTAGGCTTTAATGATCACCTTAGATGATCACAAAGAAAATTAATGTTTTTTCTATGCAAAATTATCTAGCTGATCGCTTTTGGTCTGTTCACAATGAAGCAACGACCTTATCATCTGGGGTGTGCCAGCATTGCCATTGCCAACACTCTTATAGAGGTGGTCGCTTCATTGTGATACGCAAGCCCCTTCACCACAACAAGGTAACGATCACGAAGGGGAATTGACACATGTATGTGCCTTTTTTTTTTGTTTGGTTTTTGAAGCCATAGTGCAGCACCAGAGGCCAGAAAAATTAGGCATGTACACATGCCTTAAAAACTAGGCATTGTTGCAGCCGCAGAAAGTGCCCTAAAATATTGCGGCTTGAACCCTAGTTGGTGGCGGATAAGTCACGCAAGTCATCTGGCAATTCAGAGATAAAATACAGCAGCGTGTGGACCATTTTTAGCCCAAGGCAGCTCATCTCATCAGGCCTTTTTTAGTCGAATGTATCGCCCACTGTCAGTCCCTTCGGGATCCATCCCTCATTCATCTTAATAAAGGTGAGGTAATCTAGACTTTTTTGACCTAGGCGACTTCTCTTCTCAGTGACAATACCTCCTGCTGCACTGAAGTTCCTTTCTGACAGGACACTTGAAGCGGGGCAGGCCAGAAGTTCTATCGCAAATTGGGATAGCTCAGGCCACAGGTCAAGCCTGCACACCCAGTAGTCAAGGGGTTCATCGCTCCTCAGAGTGTCAATATCTGCAGTTAAGGTGAGGTAGTCTGCTACCTGTCGGTCGAGTCGTTCTCCGAGGGTGGACCCCGAAGGGCTGTGGCGATGCGTAGGACTTAAAAAGCTCTGCATGTCCTCCATCAACAACACGTCTGTAAAGCGTCCTGTCCTTGCCGGCGAGGTCGTGGGAGGAGGAGAATTACTTTCACCTCTTCCCCTGTTAAATTCCCGTTGTGCTGTGACATCACCCTTATACGCTGTGTAAAGCATACTTTTTAATATATTTTGGAACTGCTGCATCCTTTCTGACTTCCGGTAATTCGGTAACATTTCAGGCACCTTCTGCTTATACCGGGGGTCTAGTAGTGTGGCTACCCAGTACAGGTCGTTCTCCTTCAGCCTTTTTATACGAGGGTCCCTCAACAGGCACGACAGCATGAAAGACCCAATTTGCACAAGGTTGGATGCCAAGCTACTCATGTCCCGTTTCTCGTCCTCAGTGATCTCACTGAAGGTATGTTCTTCCCCTCAGCCACGTACAACACCACGGGTACCAGATAGGTGACAACGAGCACCCTGGGGTGCCTGTTGTGGTTGGTCTTCCTCCTCTTCCTCAAAGCCACATTCCTCCTCTGACTCCTCTAGCTCACACTCCTCTTCCAGCGTTGCCGCAGGTCCAGCAAGCGATGCTGATAAGGCTGTTTCTGGTGGTGATGGTGACCACAACTCTTCCTCTTCACGCTCATCTACGGCCTGATCCAGCACTCTTCGCAGGGCACACTCCAGGAAGAAAACAAATGGGATGATGTCGCTGATGGTGCCTTCGGTGCGACCGACTAGGTTTGTCGCCTCCTCAATAGGACACATGAGCCTACAGGCATTGCGCATGAGCGTCCAGTAACGTGGCAAAAAAATTCCCAAGCTCCGCAGAGGCAGTCCTAGCACCCCGGTCATACAAATACTCTTTGACGGCTTTTTCTTGTTGAAGCAGGCGGTCGAACATTAGGAGTGTTGAATTCCAACGTGTCGGGCTTTCGCAAATCAAGCGCCTCACTGGCATGTTGTTTCACCGCTGGAACTCTGAAAATTGTGCCATGGCCGTGTAGGAACGCCTGAAATGGCCAAACACCTTCCTGACCTGCTTCAGGATGTCCTATAAGCCTGGGTACCTATGCACAAAGCGTTGTACGATCAGATTACACACGTTTTATGCACGGCACATGTGTCAACTTGCCCAAATTCAATGCCACCAACAAATTGCTTCCGTTGTCACACACCACTTTGCCGATCTCCAGTTGGTGTGGAGTCAGCCACTGATCCACCTGTGCGTTCAGGGCGGACAGGAGTGACATCACCTCTCAGGATCGCCTCTGATTGGTTGGTGGGCGGGACGGCGGCAGATTCAAATGTTGCAAGCGCTCCTCTCCTCCTCCTTTTGTGTTCCGGAGCTGGAGGAGAGAGTAGCTGCCTGCATGTCGTCGTCGATCTGTGCCAGCATCACCCCATCTGTGCCCCCCAGGACCCGATCTGTGCCCCAGCACCCCCCATCTATACAGCAGGTACATAGGGAAAGCATAGGGAAAGTTTGGGTTAGGCAGGGAAAATAAAGGGAAAGTTAGTTTGAAAAACTTTTATTGCATCACCCTAAGTTAGGGTGTCTGGGGTCCACAGCACAGCTGTGTGACCCTAGATCCCCCAGGGGTGCTGCCGCTTGCCCCCCCCTTCCCACCCCCCCCAACATTTTTGGGGTGCAGGATTTTTTTTTTTTTTTGTGTGTATGCTGACTGTGGCCGGCACTCTTAGCGTCCGGCCACTGTTAGCGCATCGCACACCCCACCGCTGATCAGCTTCGGCAACTTTTTTGCCCTTTTCTTTTGTTAGTTTTTGCGATGATGATGAGCCCTAGGGATGAGCGAACCCGAACTGTATAATTCGGGTTCGTACCGAATTTTGGGGTGTCCGTGACACGGACCCGAACCTGAACATTTTCGTAAAAGTCCAAGTTCGGGTTCGGTGTTCGGCGCTTTCTTGGCGCTTTTTGAAAGGCTGCAAAGCAGCCAATCAACAAGCATCATACTACTTGCCCCAAGAGGCCATCACAGCCATGACTACTATTGGCATGGCTGTGATTGGCCAGTGCAGCATGTGACCCAGCCTCTATATAAGCTTGGGTCACGTAGCGCTGCACGTCACTCTGCTGATACAAGCGTAGGGAGAGGTTGCAGCTGCGACGTTAGGGCGAGATTAGGCAGATTAACTCCTCCAAAAGACTTCATTCAGTGATCGATCTACAGCTGTGGATCATTGAAGTGCTGATATTCAATTGCTCACTGTTTTTAGGCTGCCCAGAGCGTTTTTATATCACTTTTTTCTGGGGTGATCGGCGGCCATTTTGTGCCTTGAGGTGCGCCAGCACAAGCTACCACCAAGTACATTTAACCATCAATAGTGTGGTTATTTTTTGCTATATCCTACATCAGGGTCAAGCTTTCATCAAGTGCATTTAACCATCAATAGTGTGGTTATTTTTTGGCCATATACTACATCAGGGGCAAGCTGAGCTTGTGTCACCCAAGTGCATTTAACCATCAATAGTGTAGTTATTTTTTGCTATATCCTACATCAGGGTCAAGCTTTCATCAAGTGCATTTAACCATCAATAGTGTGGTTATTTTTTGGCCATATACTACATCAGGGGCAAGTTGAGCCTGTCACCCAGCGCCTAAAAAATAGGCCTCACATTTATATTCAACCAAATCTGTACTGTTTTAGCTGGTCAAGTTATTGTTTGTGACCGTCAAAGCACAGTTTTTGTTCTGGGTTGAAAAACAATTCCCAAATTTGCAATTCTCAAAATTAGTAGTTTCTGCTGTATCAGGCCTACTTTAAATCTATCCCTAAAAGGGTATATTAGATTCAAGGTGCTGATAGGGTCATTCTGAAAAACTTAGCACACACGCTACAGTGCAGATCCAAGTCTAATTCTGTGATTAAACGTATACCTGTCACCCAGCGCCTAAAAAATAGGCCTCACATTTATATTCAACCAAATCTGTACTGTTTTAGCTGGTCAAGTTATTGTTTGTGACCGTCAAAGCACAGTTTTTGTTCTGGGTTGAAAAACAATTCCCAAATTTGCAATTCTCAAAATTAGCGGTTTCTGCTGTATCAGGCCTACTTTAAATCTATCCCTAAAAGGGTATATTAGATTCAAGGTGCTGATAGGGTCATTCTGAAAAACTTAACACACACGCTACAGTGCAAATCCAAGTCTAATTCTCTGATCAAACGTATACCTGTCACCCAGCGCCTAAAAAATAGGCCTCACATTTATATTCAGCTAAATCTGTCATTACTGGTGTGCCTGTATTAGTGTAATACGGTACCTAAATAGATAGCCAGATAGTGTTAGGTGTCTGTAAAAAAAGGCCTGAATTTTAATTCAATACATTGGCCCGAATAATATTTTTCTTATTGTGGTGAACGGTAACAATGAGGAAAACATCTAGTAAGGGACGCGGAAGTGGACATGGTCGTGGTGGTTTTAGTGGACCCTCTGGTGCTGGGAGAGGATGTGGCCGTTCTGCCACAGCCAAACGTCCTAGTGTACCAACTACCTCAGGTCCCAGTAGCCGCCAGAATTTACAGGGATATTTGGTGGGGCCCAATGCCGTTCTAAGGATGGTGAGGCCTGAGCAGGTACAGGCATTAGTCAATTGGGTGGCCGACAGTGCATCCAGCACGTTCACATTATCTCCCACCCAGTCTTCTGCAGAAAGCGCACAGATGGCGCATGAAAACCAAGCCCATAAGTCTGTCACATCACCCCCATGCATATCAGGGAAACTGTCTGAGCCTCAAGTTATGCAGCAGTCTCTTATGCTGTTTGAAGACTCTTCTGGCAGGGTTTCCCAAGGGCATCCACCTAGCCCTTCCCCAGGGGTGGAAGAGATAGAATGCACTAACGCACAACCACTTATGTTTCCTGATGATGAGGACATGGGAATACCACCTCAGCACGTCTCTGATGATGACGAAACACAGGTGCCAACTGCTGCGTCTTTCTGCAGTGTGCAGACTGAACAGGAGGTCAGGGATCAAGACTGGGTGGAAGACGATGCAGGGGACGATGAGGTCCTAGACCCCACATGGAATGAAGGTCGTGCCACTGACTTTCACAGTTCAGAGGAAGAGGCAGTGGTGAGACCGAGCCAACAGCGTAGCAAAAGAGGGAGAAGTGGGCAAAATCAGAACACCCGCCGCCAAGAGACTCCGCCTGCTACTGACCGCCACCATCTGGGACCGAGCACCCCAAAGGCAGCTTCAAGGAGTTCCCTGGCATGGCACTTCTTCAAACAATGTGCTGACGACAAGACCCGAGTGGTTTGCACGCTGTGCCATCAGAGCCTGAAGCGAGGCATTAACGTTCTGAACCTTAGCACAACCTGCATGACCAGGCACCTGCATGCAAAGCATGAACTGCAGTGGAGTAAACACCTTAAAAACAAGGAAGTCACTCAGGCTCCCCCTGCTACTTCTTCTGCTGCTGCCGCCTCGGCCTCTTCTGCTGCTGCCGCCGCCTCAGCCTCTTCCTTCGCCTCTGGAGGGACGTTGGCACTTGCCCCCCAGCAAACATGGGATGTACAACCAACACCACCACCTGCGTCACCAAGCATCTCAACCATGTCACACGGCAGCGTTCAGCTCTCCATCTCACAAACATTTGAGAGAAAGCGTAAATTCCCACCTAGCCACCCTCGATCCCTGGCCCTGAATGCCAGCATTTCTAAACTACTGGCCTATGAAATGCTGTCATTTAGGCTGGTGGACACAGACAGCTTCAAACAGCTCATGTCGCTTGCTGTCCCACAGTATGTTGTTCCCAGCCGGCACTACTTCTCCAAGAGAGCCGTGCCTTCCCTGCACAACCAAGTATCCGATAAAATCAAGTGTGCACTGCGCAACGCCATCTGTGGCAAGGTCCACCTAACCACAGATATATGTGGACCAGTAAGCACGGCTAGGGACGCTATATCTCCCTAACTGCACACTGGGTAAATGTAGTGGCGGCTGGGCCCCAGGCGGAGAGCTGTTTGGCGCACGTTCTTCCGCCGCCAAGGATCGCAGGGCAACATTCTTTGCCTCCTGTCTCCTCCTCCTCCTACTCAGCTTCCTCCTCCTCTTCTTCCACCTGCTCATCCAGTCAGCCACACACCTTCACCACCAACTTCAGCACAGCCCGGGGTAAACGTCAGCAGGCCGTTCTGAAACTCATATGTTTGGGGGACAGGCCCCACACCGCACAGGAGTTGTGGCGGGGTATAGAACAACAGACCGACGAGTGGTTGCTGCCGGTGAGCCTCAAGCCCGGTCTGGTGGTGTGCGATAATGGGCGAAATCTCGTTGCAGCTCTGGGACTAGCCGGTTTGACGTACATCCCTTGCCTGGCGCATGTGCTGAATTTGGTGGTGCAGAAGTTCATTCACAACTACCCCGACATGTCAGAGCTGCTGCATAAAGTGCGGGCCGTCTGTGCGCGCTTCCAGGGTTCACATCCTGCCGCTGCTCGCCTGTCTGCGCTACAGCGTAACTTCGGCCTTCCTGCTCACCGCCTCATATGCGACGTGCCCACCAGGTGGAACTCCACCTTGCACATGCTGGACAGACTGTGCGAGCATGGCCATAGTGGAGTTTCAGCTGCAGCACGCACGGGTCAGTCGCACTGCGGAACAGCACCACTTCACCACCAATGACTGGGCCTCCATGCGAGACCTGTGTGCTCTGTTGCGCTGTTTCGAGTACTCCACCAACATGGCCAGTGGCGATGACGCCGTTATCAGCGTTACAATACCACTTCTATGTCTCCTTGAGAAAACACTTAGGGCGATGATGGAAGAGGAGGTGGCCCAGGAGGAAGAGGAGGAAGAGGGGTCATTTTTAGCACTTTCAGGCCAGTCTCTTCGAAGTGACTCAGAGGGAGGTTTTTTGCAACAGCAGAGGCCAGGTACAAATGTGGCCAGACAGGGCCCACTACTGGAGGACGAGGAGGACGAGAATGAGGAGGAGGTGGAGGTGGAGAAGGATGAGGATGAAGCAGGTTCACAGCGGGCTTTCACCCAACACAGCTCGGGCCCATCACTGGTGCGTGGCTGGGGGGAAACACAGGACGATGACGATACGCCTCCCACAGAGGACAGCTTGTCCTTACCTCTAGGCAGCCTGGCACACATGAGCGACTACATGCTGCAGTGCCTGCGCAACGACAGCAGAGTTTCCCACATTTTAACGTGTGAGGACTACTGGGTTGCCACCCTGCTGGATCCCCGGTACAAAGACAATGTGCCCACCTTACTTCCTACACTAAAGCATGATAGGAAGATGCGCGAGTACAAGCGCACGTTGGTAGACGCACTACTGAGAGCATTCCCAAATGTCACAGGGGAACCAGTGGAAGCCCAAGGCGAAGGCAGAGGAGGAGCAAGAGGTCGCCAACACAACTGTGTCACGGCCAGCTCCTCTGAGGGCAGGGTTAGCATGGCAGAGATGTCACCACGCCACAGCCAACTGCACCACCACCTGATACGGAACGTGTTAGCAGGAGGCAACATTTCAATAACATGGTGGAACAGTACCTGTGCACACCCCTCCACGTACTGACTGATGGTTCGGCCCCATTCAACTTCTGAGTCTCCAAATTGTCCACGTGGCCAGAGCTAGCCTTTTATGCCTTGGAGGTGCTGGCCTGCCCGGCGGCCAGCGTTTTGTCTGAACGTGTATTCAGCACGGCAGGGGGCGTCATTACAGACAAACGCAGCCGCCTGTCTACAGACAATGTGGACAAGCTGACGTTCATAAAAATGAACCAGGCATGGATCCCACAGGACCTGTCCATCCCTTGTGCAGATTAGACATTAACTACCTCCCCTTAACAATATATTATTATTGTTTTCATTTTACCATTATATTGCGGGGCAACCCAAAGTTGAATGAACCTCTCCTCTGTCTGGGTGCCGGGGCCTAAATATGTGACAGTGGCCTGTTCCAGTGGTGGGTGACGTGAAGCCGGATTCTCTGCTATAACATGAAGACTGATTCTGTGCTGACATGAAGCCAGATTCTCTGTTACGGGACCTCTCTCCTCTGCCTGGGTGCCTGGGCCTAAATATGTGACAGTGGCCTGTTCCAGTGGTGGGTGACGTGAAGCCTGATTCTCTGCTATGACATGAAGACTGATTCTGTGCTGACATGAAGCCAGATTCTCTGTTACGGGACCTCTCTCCTCTGCCTGGGTGCCTGGGCCTAAATATGTGACAGTGGCCTGTTCCAGTGGTGGGTGACGTGAAGCCTGATTCTCTGCTATGACATGAAGACTGATTCTCTGCTGACATGAAGCCAGATTCTCTGTTACGGGACCTCTCTCCTCTGTCTGGGTGCCGGGGCCTAAATATGTGACAGTGGCCTGTTCCAGTGGTGTGTGACGTGAAGCCTGATTCTCTGCTATGACATGAAGACTGATTCTCTGCTGACATGAAGCCAGATTCTCTGTTACGGGACCTCTCTCCTCTGCCTGGGTGCCTGGGCCTAAATATGTGACAGTGGCCTGTTCCAGTGGTGGGTGACGTGAAGCCTGATTCTCTGCTATGACATGAAGACTGATTCTGTGCTGACATGAAGCCAGATTCTCTGTTACGGGACCTCTCTCCTCTGTCTGGGTGCCGGGGCCTAAATATGTGACAGTGGCCTGTTCCAGTGGTGGGTGACGTGAAGCCTGATTCTCTGCTATGAAATGAAGACTGATTCTCTGCTGACATGAAGCCAGATTCTCTGTTACGGGACCTCTCTCCTCTGCCTGGGTGCCTGGGCCTAAATATGTGACAGTGGCCTGTTCCAGTGGTGGGTGACGTGAAGCCTGATTCTCTGCTATGACATGAAGACTGATTCTGTGCTGACATGAAGCCAGATTCTCTGTTACGGGACCTCTCTCCTCTGCCTGTGTGCCTGGGCCTAAATATGTGACAGTGGCCTTTCCCAGTGGTGGGTGACGTGAAGCCTGATTCTCTGCTATGACACGAAGACTGATTCTGTGCTGACATGAAGCCAGATTCTCTGTTACGGGACCTCTCTCCTCTGTCTGGGTGCCGGGGCCTAAATATGTGACAGTGGCCTGTTCCAGTGGTGGGTGACGTGAAGCCTGATTCTCTGCTATGACATGAAGACAGATTCTCTGCTGACATGAAGCCAGATTCTCTGTTACGGGACCTCTCTCCTCTGCCTGGGTGCCTGGGCCTAAATATGTGACAGTGGCCTGTTCCAGTGGTGGGTGACGTGAAGCCTGATTCTCTGCTATGACATGAAGACTAATTCTCTGCTGACATGAAGCCAGATTCTCTGTTACGGGACCTCTCTCCTCTGCCTGGGTGCCTGGGCCTAAATATGTGACAGTGGCCTGTTCCAGTGGTGGGTGACGTGAAGCCTGATTCTCTGCTATGACATGAAGACTGATTCTCTGCTGACATGAAGCCAGATTCTTTGTTACGGGACCTCTCTCCTCTGTCTGGGTGCCGGGGCCTAAATATGTGACAGTGGCCTGTTCCAGTGGTGGGTGACGTGAAGCCTGATTCTCTGCTATGACATGAAGACTGATTCTCTGCTGACATGAAGCCAGATTCTCTGATACGGGACCTCTCTCCTCTGCCTGGGTGCCTGGACCTAAATATGTGACAGTGGCCCGTTCCAGTGGTGGGTGACGTGAAGCCTGATTCTCTGCTATGACATGAAGACTGATTCTGTGCTGACATGAAGCCAGATTCTCTGTTACGGGACCTCTCTCCTCTGTCTGGGTGCCGGGGCCTAAATATGTGACAGTGGCCTGTTCCAGTGGTGGGTGACGTGAAGCCTGATTCTCTGCTATGAAATGAAGACTGATTCTCTGCTGACATGAAGCCAGATTCTCTGTTACGGGACCTCTCTCCTCTGCCTGGGTGCCTGGGCCTAAATATGTGACAGTGGCCTGTTCCAGTGGTGGGTGACGTGAAGCCTGATTCTCTGCTATGACATGAAGACTGATTCTCTGTTACGGGACCTCTCTCCTCTGCCTGGGTGCCTGGGCCTAAATATGTGACAGTGGCCTTTCCCAGTGGTGGGTGACGTGAAGCCTGATTCTCTGCTATGACATGAAGACTGATTCTGTGCTGACATGAAGCCAGATTCTCTGTTACGGGACCTCTCTCCTCTGTCTGGGTGCCGGGGCCTAAATATGTGACAGTGGCCTGTTCCAGTGGTGGGTGACGTGAAGCCTGATTCTCTGCTATGACATGAAGACTGATTCTCTGCTGACATGAAGCCAGATTCTCTGTTACGGGACCTCTCTCCTCTGACTGGGTGCCTGGGCCTAAATATGTGACAGTGGCCTGTTCCAGTGGTGGGTGACGTGAAGCATGATTCTCTGCTATGACATGAAGCCAGATTCTCTGTTACGGGACCTCTCTCCTCTGCCTGGGTGCCTGGGCCTAAATCCGAACCCGACCCTAACTTCGTCCCGAACCCGAACCCCATTGAAGTCAATGGGGACCCGAACTTTTTGCCACTAAAAAGGCTGTAAAACAGCCCAGGAAAGAGCTACAGGGCTGCAAAAGGCAGCAAGATGTAGGTAAATCCCTAACAAAAATTTTAATAGCAAGCGATCCAAAAGTCCTATAGCCCCCAAAATAGTGCCAATAAAACCGTCCTCTCATCCCGCAAAAAATGAGCCCCTACATAAGATAATCGGCTGTAAAACAAAAAAATAATTACTCTTAGACTTTAGAGATACAATAATATAGTCTAAAACCTAAATAATTGTAAAAATAGTAGACTTATTAGGTATCGCCACGTCCATAAGAATCTCCTCTATAAAAATACCCCATGACCTCACCCCCCAGATTAAAAAAAAAGAATAAAACGGTGCCAAAACAGTTATTTTTGGCACTTTTCCATTTCAATCCGTTTTTTCCGGTAACAAAGCAAGGGTTAACAACCAAACAAAACTTAATATTTATTACCCTGATATTGCAGTTTACAGAAACGCCACATTTGTGGTCGTAAACTGCTGTATCAGTAAAAGGGAGGCCGCAAAAGGAAAGGACCGACATGGTTTCTGGAAGGTCGATTTTTATGGCCTTTTTTATTGACACCAAGTCCCTTTTGAAGCCCCCCTGATGCCCCCCTAGAGTAAAAACTCCACAAAAGCGACCCATCTAAGAAACTACACCCCTCAAGGTATTCAAAACTGATTTTACAAACTTTATTAACCTTTTAGATGTTCCTCACAAGTTAATGGCAAATGGAGATGAAATTTCAGAATTTCAATTTTTGGTAATCTTGCCTCACAAAAATGTAATATAGAGCAACCAAAAATCATATGTACCCTAATAATAATCCCAACAAAACCGCCACTTTATCCCGTAGTTTCCAAAATGGGGTCACTTTTAGGGAGTTTCTACTCCAGGTGTGCATCAGGGGGGTTGAAACAGGACACGGTGTAAATAAACCGGTCCATAAAAATCAGCCCTCCAAAAACCAAACGGCGCACCTTTCACTCTACGCCCCACTGTGTGGCCGTACAGTAGTGTACGGCCACATATGGGGTGTTTCTGTAAACGGCAGAGTCAGGGCAATAAAGATACAGTCTTGTTTGGCTGTTAACCCTTGCTTTGTTAGTGGAAAAAATGGGTTAAAATGGAAAATTATGCAAAAAAATGAAATTTTCAAATTTCATCCCCATTTGCCAATAACTCTTGTGGAACACCTAAAGGGTTAACAACGTTTTTAAAATCAGTTTTGAATACCTTGAGGGGTTTAGTTTATAGAATGGGGTCATTTTTGGGTGGTTTCTATTATATAAGCCTCACAAAGTGACTTCAGAAATTGATGGCGCTGAAGTGACACTATGCACTGGCAGCTGGGCCTTAAACACACAAACACATGTGTGCAACTGACTGCTATTTATTCACAGTCAAAATTGTTGTTTTTCTTTAAATGTAATCGAATGTGACACCAGATATGAGTTGCGCTGAAGTGACACTATGGACTTCCAGCTGGGCCTTAAACACACAAACACGTGTGTGCAACTGACTGCTATTTATTCACAGTCAAAATTGTTGTTTTTCTTTAAATGTAATCGAATGTGACACCAGATATGAATGGCGCTGAAGTGAAACTATGCACTGGCAGCTGGGCCTTAAACACACAAACACGTGTGTGCAACTGACTGCTACACTAGGCCTGACCTAAGTATTTACATAAACTAAGTGCTATCCCCCTCTAGTGGTGGGATGTATAAAATACAACTAACCAGCCTATGAACAGGGATACAACAGGTGATGTAATGCAAAATGACATGCAACACAGTAATGCAGTTTTACAGTAATTTTGCAGTTCCCACGTGTCCTGGGTGGGACACTGCAGATATAGGATAGGATAGTAATATTGGGAAGACAAAGGTACTGGGTCTATGACCCTATATCTCCCTAAATCTAACTCCTAAATATTCCCACTCTCAAAGTGTCCCTAGGCAATAGTGACTGCACAGCTTCATCAAAATAGCTCAGGAGAGGGAAAGAAGGAAAACAGAAACAGCTGTAACACAGATGTCCCGACATACGCCAAATCATCAGGGGACCAATATGCAAGGCGATGTTATAGCTCCAAAACCAAGATCAAACAATATATTTTAGGTAAGTTTAAAGCGATTATCAGTCGCTAAACAATTGTGTCTACTTAGCTGTCCGTAGGTTCCAGAGTATGGGTCAGCTGTAGAAATTCAGCATAGGTCCTGTGTATGGCAGCTGCCACACGCGGAATGCCATTCCATGTACTGCCATACGCAGGACCTAAGAGGAATTTCTACGGCTGACCCATACTCTGGAACCTACGGACAGCTAAGTAGACTTTGTTTAGCGACTGATCATTGCTTTAAACTTACCTAAAATATATTGTTTGATATTGGTTTTGGAGCTATAAGATCACCTTGCATATTGGTCCCCTGATGATTTGGCGTATGCCAAGGAAACATGTCGGGACATCTGTGTTACAGCTGTTTCTGTTTTCCTTCTTTCCCTCTCCTGAGCTATCTTGATGAAGCTGGGCAGTCACTATCGCCTCTGGAGAGGGAGAGATAGGGACACTTTGAGAGTGGGGATTTAGGAGTTAGATTTAGGGAGTCAGTACCTTTGTCTCCCCAATATTACTGTCCTATATACCTCTGTGCTCCTGTGCTTTATTCTTTTTGGCACGCCTTAGATTTTTGGTATGTCAATTACTATCTGCACTTTCTTGTGCGATTGCAGATAATTTTGTGAATCATTTGATTTACATTTTCTTGGGCTCATACTTTTTAGTAACTTTATAATAAATGCTAAGTTTAATTTTGGCCACCTATCTCATGTGAACTGTCCTATTTCAGTACAGAAAGAAAAATATATACGCACTTCAGTGGTGCAGTTATTTGTGGCAAAAGCGTTTAGTGTCACAGTTGGTGGAAACATAGATTAAATAAAATGTCAAAATGTATTAGATATGTGTTAAAAGATAGGGGAGAGTATGTAAGGCCCTACCTCAATATATGCAAACACAAAAAAATTCTTTTAACGCATATCTAATAAATTTTGAAATTTTATTTCATCTACAACGTTTCTACCAACTGTGACTATGATATAACTGTGAAACATAATCTGTATTATCTGCTTAGTGTTTATTAATAAAAAAGCGTTTAGTAGCCTATTTCAGTACAAAAACAAAAATATATTCTCTAGTGTTGATCGAGCACCGTAGTGCTCGGGTGCTCAGGGGCTCGGGACGAACACATACAGTGAGGGCAGTACTTACCTGCACGTTTATTGACTGCTGTTGCAAATGATTTGGTTAGCGAGTTCAGAGACGACACTGAATTTAAATGTGAACATGAACCTATCTCTGCTTGGTGCATGTGCCTCCCTTGTGTTTTCTAGACAATAAATCCTGTTGCCTAAAATCCTGTGCTTTATGCATAGCTTCCTCTAGATCTCTTTATGAAACAGGGTCGTTAATTAAAAGATAGGTTAATCAGGAGAAGCTATCCTGAAAGAGATCTAGAGGAAGCTATGCACAAAGCACAGGATTTTAGGCAACAGGATTTATTGTCTAGAAAACACAAGGGAGGCACATGCACCAAGCAGGGAGATAGGTTTGTGTTCACATTTAAATTCAGTCCCATCTCTGAACTGGCTAACCAAATCATTTGCAACAACTGGGATATTCTCAGGAATGAGCCCAGTTTACAGGAAGTAACAAGTAATAAACCCCTAGTGGCTTTTAAAAGGTGCCACACATTGAAGGATGTATTGGTCAGCAGCCGTCTAGCTGAAGACAAGGCAATGAATTGGTTAACCAGCAGAAGACCCATAGGTAACTACAAATGTGGCGATTGCTCCTTCTGTAGCTACAACCTCCAGAACAAGTTTTTTTACCATTGGAGGCATTGATCATAAGGTAACCCAGTTTATCACCTGTAAATCGAGTTATATTGTATACGCGGTTACATGTCAATGCGGTGCGTTTTATATTGGAAAAACTATAAGGCCTCTGTTTGAGAGATTTAGGGAACATCTGAATTCAGTAAAAACTGGTAAAGGATGCCCCCGCCTCATCGACCATGTACTGCGTGCACATGAAGGCAATGTTAACTGTTTGAAAATTGCAGGTTTGGAGACCCCAGTGCAAGGAGGCGATAGACATCACCTTCTACTCCAAAAAGAAGCCAGGTGGATAATTTGCACCGAGGCCACTGGAGCACTGGGACTCAATGAAAGAAATGATCTTGGTGTTTTTATATAATGACAGTCCATGCCCCACATAAAGGGAGCAAATAGTTAACTTGTGAATGCAATTGCCTTTGTTTTTAAATGATAGGCGTTACATGCAGTTTCTGCAGATGACGCATAAAAGAGGCGCAGACACACTGCCCCTCTATCAGTAGCCGGAAGAAGCGCAGCAGCACGAAACAGCCATCGCTACTTCAGCGCTCTGTGATCTGTAGTCCACCCCAACCCTTACTTTGTGTCCATGTGCGTTGGATGAATAAAGAAGCAATTTAACAGCAGTGGTAAGTGCCGCCTGTCATTTCCTATATCTGGACTCGAGCATTGTGCTTGAGGACATGCAGTATTCGGCCGAATACCGCCATGTGCCGAGCATAGTGATGCTCGAGCCGAACTGGTATTCGGCCGAGCATGCTAGCTCAACACTAATATTCTCAGTTCACTTCTGCAGTTATATGTGTTGAAAGCGTTTAGTGGCCTATTTCAGCACAGAAAGAAAAATATATACACACTTCACTGGTGCAGTTTTTTGTGGTAAAAGCATTTAGTGGCCTATTTCAGTACAGAAAGAAAAATATATGCGCACTTCACTGGTGCAGTTATTTGTGGTAAAAGCGTTTAGTGGCCTATTTCAGTACAAAAAGAAAAATATATTCTCTAGTGTTGATCGAGCATCGTAGTGCTCAGTTGCTCAGGGGCTCGGGCCGAACACATCGGAATGCTTGGGTGCTCGACTGAGCACCCTAGAATAATGGAAGTCAATGGGAAAACCCGGGCATTAAACCAGGTACCCCCTGCTCTGAAGAGGAGAGGGTGCCTGGTTCATAGGAAAATGTCAGAAATTGATGGAAACACCACCGAAATGGTTCTGGAACAGCATGGGGAGGATGTCTGGATGCATCTTGGACTTGCAGGTTGCTGTTGGGAACAATGTTGTCCGTATAGTATGCCACTTTTACAGACTGACAATAATACGCACAAAACCAAAGCTAAAATCGGTTTTGCAGTAAAAATGTATAGGAAACATTCTTTCCTGTATATTTACTTGTATGTAAAGTGTAAGTTCTACCAAAAATTACAAGGAAGAGGTACTCCCATGCACCCTGTATATCACATAAAAAAGGTCCTCATTCACATTGTGGTACAATTGTTCAGATAGTGGGACTCCTACACTCATAAAGCCTATGCACTAATAAAGCCTATGTGAAAGGGCTGCCAAAAATTACAAGGAACCGGCACTCCAATACACCCTTTGTTACACATAAAGGAGGGCATCATACACAGCCTTGAAAAAAAAGATTTATGGCCTGCTGGTGACCTTCAAAAACATTTGGAGCAAGGGCCTGCTGATCTGACCATCTAAAACATTATGGGCGAGGGCCTGCTGCCGCTTTTGATAACCTGGGGACGAACGCTTGTCCCCGTGACTGCGACGATCCTTTCGGATGTCTGCCCTATCAACTTTCGATGTTATTTTCAGCCCAAACCATGTAGACCATGGGTAACTGGAGAATCATGGTTCGACTCTGGAGAGGGAGCCTGAGAAACAGCTACGGCTACCACATCCAAGCAAGGCAGCATGCGCGCAAATTCCTATTAGGCATAATTAGGTGAGGTCCTGCAGGTGAGCTGACCCTGTAAAAGATTTTAGATTGCGGGCCTGCAGGTGAGCTGACACTGTAAAAGATTTTAGGTGCTGGCCTGCTCGTGAGTTGACCCTGTAAAAGATTGTAGGTGAAGGCCTGCTGGTGAGCTGACCCTGCAAAAAATTATAAGCGAGGGCCTGCTGGTGAGCTGACCCTCTAAAACATTATATGTGAGGGCCTGCTGGTGAGCTGACCCTCTAAAAAATGAAATGCGAGGACCTTCAGGAGAGCTGACCCTGTAAAAGATTTGAAAAATCACAGCTAAGACAGTATCCCGTCAGAGGGAGTAATAATCACAGGTAGTTTGTATGTATAATTATTTAGTCACAGGGTACCTCCTGTTTTAAAACGTAGCCTTTAATGTTAGTTACATATAAAATAACAAACTCCCACAAACAAACAAAACACAGAAATAAAAAGAAAATAAAGAAACAACACATCAGGGGTATATACTATATGTTCTTTGTGGCAATACTCCTGTTCCTCAGTTGTGATTTGAGGACATTGAGATATAGGCAGGGTAGTCTCTTGTTATTTTGGGCCTGTCCCTAGATATGGCCCTCTACTACGCAGGCCCTGCCTAAAAACGGAATAGCTGCCCCGATAGGGGTGATCCCATATTCTGGAACCTCCTGATATGCCCTAGGCTGACCCTATTGCACTATTATAGGAAGAGCCTAGTTGGATGCCCATTAATTAGTGGCCTAGTCTAGGTACAAAAAAATAACAAAATTGCCGTACAAAGAGCAATAGAGCACCACGGCCGTGGATACCATATATGATGATAAACAATTGCTCTTAATGTGTTGTCTTTACGATACACCAAAATTCAATATGTATGGTTATCTATGTATATACCAACACATACAGATATCTATGTATATATTTATATATTAAGATGCCAAACACATTTATTAGTATAAATATGATTTTTTATAAAAAGCGCCTGGAATTGCTGCCCTAGAGCAGCAGCATACAACTAGGCACCTTGAGCCCAACGCGTTTCACCCACATCAATAACCTGGGCTCTTCAGGGGACAATTAGTTCAGTGTCGTACTAGGCATCAACATTTAAGTAAGGATAGCAAAGTTGTCAAAAACCATCAATCTTAATGACAATGCATCAGACATTCATGGTAGATAACCTTTTAGATATAATATACTTGAATAGCTCATCCTGTCAGACATGAGAACCACAAGACACGCCTACACATTCATTCCCAGTGGGGATAATATGCATGGAGCGGAGACCCTATAGGGTCAAGATACTCAAAAAATTCCACACCATGTCCAGGTAAATAATCCTGATAATATACCAATAGATAGCCAAATAGGAATATATCTGTTATAATGCCCCCAGCTGCTCCAAATACCCGCTCAGACAAAACGCTGGCGGCAGGGCAGGCCAGCACCTCCAAGGCGTAGAGCGCCAGTTTGTGCCACATGTCCAACTTGGACACCCAGTAGTTGTAAGGCACTGAGGGATCATTGAGGATGCTGACATGGTCTGCTATGTACTCCTTCACCATCTTCCAAAATTTTTCCCTCTTTGTGACACTAGGACGTGCATCAGGGTGAGGGTGCTGGCGGGGTGTCATGAAACTGTCCCAAACTTTGGAGAGTGTTGCCCTGCCTCTGATGGAACTTCTGCGTGTTCCCCTTGTCTGCCCTCCTGGGTTGGCCAAGGAACTACGGACTCTGCTGCCAGCCTTGTCAGATGGAAATTATTGGAGCAATTTTTCAACAAGTATCTTCTGGTATTGAACCGTTTTGCTTGTCCTCGCCAACAGAGGAATGAGAGATGAGAAGTTCTCTGTGTAGCGGGGGTCGAGAAGGGTGAACCTCCAGTAATCTGTGTTGTCTAAAATTCGTATAACGCGCGGGTCGCGGGAAAGGCAGGATGTACACAAGTATGTACAGTAGCGTAGGATTTGGAAGTGTATGTGCAAAAAAAATTAACAAAGGTATTTGTGATAAGGAAACATTATACAGGACAGGTACCACAGGTTATGTCACAGTTCGCAGTGTCTACGAAAAAAGTGTACTGGATGTAACTGATATTTTATGAATGCGCACACTTAAAACTGAAGATGTGGCGCGGATAATTTAAGTGTCCGCAGCAGACACCGTCTACGGAAAAATTGCACTGGATGTCACTGATATTTTAGGGATGTGCACACTTTAAACAGGAGATGTGGCGCAGATAATTTAACTGTCCACAGGGGACACCGTCTACAGAAAAAGTGCACTGGATGTCACTGATATTTTAGGGATGCGCACACTTTAAACAGGAGATGTGGCGCGGATAATTTAACTGTCCGCAGCGGACACCATCTACGGAAAAAGTGCACTGAATGTCACTGATATTTTAGGGATGCGCACAATTTGCACAGGAGATGTGGCGCAAATGATTTAACTCCCCGCACGGCCTATTACATGGTATTTTGCGCAGGATGCGCTAATAATAATATATATTGCTGCTGTAACACACAATAGTCCTTAAAAGGACTTTTGGGTCTCTGAAAAGTTTTTTGTATAAAAATCTTCCTATTACACTCCCTACACTGTCTGTCCCTTCCTATGCACAGCTCTCCCTAACACTGAGCAATTTAGCGCAGGTTGCGCTACAAACATATATTGCTGCTGTCACACACAATAGTCCTTACAAGGACTTTTGGGTCTATGAGACGTTTTTGTAGAAAAATTAAATTCAATTACATTCCCTACACTTTCTGTCCCTTCCTATGCTCAGCTCTCCCTGACTTAGAATGAGCCGAACACGTGTCATCGGGTGCTATATAGCACCTGATGACGCGTTGCGGCCAGCCAATCACTGTAATGCCAGTAGCCAGCATGGCTAGTGGCATTACAGTGAGGGCAGTACTTACCTGCACGTTTATTGGCTGCTTAGAAGCCGCGAAACGTGCGGGTAGGAGACTCGAGCATTGTGCTTGAGGACATGGGGTACTCGGACGAGTACCGCCATGTGCCGAGCATTAGTGATGAGCGGCAGGGGTTATATTCGAATTCACGATATTTCGCAAATATTTTGTAGAATATTCGGCAAATATTCGCGAATTCGAATATTCGTTATGTTCTACGATTTTTTTCCTCGAAAAATCGGCAAGATAATGATTGCGTAATATGCGAATGTTTCAGAATGCGAATTTTTATCGCAAATTTTTCAATTGCCGAGCAAAACCATGATTCCTCCCTGCTTCTTGCTTGTGGGCCAATGAGTCATAGCACTATATCGAATATATTTGTTTTTTCAAATATTCGTAATATTCTAAAACAAGAATATATAGCAATACAGCGAATATTCGGAAAAAAACAATGTAGAGCAATTTAACTAAAATAGTGCTATAATCTTCTAAATATATTCGATATACTGTAGTGCTATATATTAGTTTTTTAGAATATTCATAATTTTTCCCATTTAAAGTCATGATTCCTCCCTGCTTTTTGCTTGTGGGCCAATGAGCAGGAAGGAATCATGTTTTTACTCGGCAATTAAAAAATTTGCATTATGAAAATTCGCATTACGAAAATTCGCATTACGAAAATTCGCAATAAAAAAAATCTCGAATATCCAAAATTACGAATATATATCACTATATTCTAAATAATTGCAAATTTTCGAAGTACCTATATTCGCGAATAAAATTTGCAATTTGAATATTCGTGATCAACACTACCGAGCATATCGATACTCGAGCCGAACTTGTATTCGGCCGAGCATGCTTGCTCAACACTAATATTCTCAGTTCACTTCTGCAGTTATATGTGTTGAATACGTTTAGTGGCATATTTCAGTACAGAAAGAAAAATATATAGGCACTTCACTGGTGAATTTTTTTTTGGGCAAAAGCATTTAGTTGAATATTTCAGTACAGAAAGAAAAATATATAGGCACTTCACTGGTGCAGTTGTTTGTGGTAAACGCGTTTAGTGGACTATTTCAGTACAGAAAAAATATATATATATATACGCAATTCACTGGTGCAGTTATTTGTGGTAAAAGCATTTAGTGGCCTATTTCAGTAAAGAAAGAAAAATATTTTCGTCACTTTTAGGGGTGTTTTAATTTGATTTAAATTTATTTAGTTCAGCTAAAAGTATGTAAGACAGAGAAGTGCCAGGCCATGCGCAGAGGAGTGGCAGAGGCATAAAAGTTTCTGGAACAGGCTGAGGTCGCAGTAGAGTAAGGTGCCGAGGCGGCTTCTGCCGCCACCTCCACAATCTGTCATTGTGCCACTCGGTGGCATCCTCATACTGCCGCCACCTCCAAACTCTTTCATTGGGCCACTCTGTGGTCTCCTCATGCTGCTCCCACCCTCCCCACTTCATGACTAGGCCACTATTTTGCCTTTCGGCCTGGCTGACATCATTATTTGTTTGACCTTTCTTCTGATCTGTCAGAAGGAAGGAAAAATGAGATGCACAATTGATCATGTCTGTGTAGCAGCTGTAAGGCCTGTATGATCCCATCAGAATTGGCTTATGATTTGGTAGCCAAAAGCATGAGTGGGTACAAAACACAGAAGACATACTGTAACATCCTGGAGTATGTCACTAAACTCTTTCTCCCTGCTACAACATGTCAGGTGCATATGTATTGCCATCTTGTGTAATCTAACAATGTATTTTCCGTTATATGCATTATCCAGGCCTGTTTTATGTATTTTGCTGTAATTTCTCCACCAGAGGAATGAGAGATGAGAAGTAGAGTTGAGCGAACACCTGGATGTTCGGGTTCGAGAAGTTCGGCCGAACTTCCCGGTAATGTTCGGGTTCGGGATCCGAACCCGACCCGAACTTCGTCCCGAACCCCATTGAAGTCAATGGGGACCCGAACTTTTCGGCACTAAAAAGGCTGTAAAACAGCCCAGGAAAGAGCTAGAGGGCTGCAAAAGGCAGCAACATGTAGGTAAATCCCCTGCAAACAAATGTGGATAGGGAAATGAATTAAAATAAAAATAAAATATATAAAAATAAACCAATATCAATTGGAGAGAGGTCCCATAGCAGAGAATCTGGCTTCACGTCACCCACCACTGTAACAGTCCATTGTCATATATTTAGGCCCCGGCACCCAGGCAGAGGAGAGAGGTCCCGTAACAGAGAATCTGGCTTCATGTCAGCAGAGAATCAGTCTGCATGTCATAGCAGAGAATCAGGCTTTACGTCACCCAACACTGGAACAGTCCATTGTCAGATATTTAGGCCCAGGCACCCAGGCAGACGAGAGAGGTCCCGTAACAGAGAATCTGGCTTCATGTCAGCACAGAATCAGACTTCATGTCATAGCAGAGAAACAGGCTTCACTTCACCCACCACTGGAACAGGCCACTGTCACATAATTAGGCCCAGGCACCCAGGCAGAGGAGAGAGGTCCCATAACAGAGATTCAGGCTTCATGTCAGCAGAGAATCAGTCTTCATGTCATAGCAGAGAATCAGGCTTCACGTCACCCACCACTGGAACAGGCCACTGTCACATATTTAGGCCCAGGCACCCAGGCAGAGGAGAGAGGTCCCATAACAGAGATTCAGGCTTCATGTCAGCAGAGAATCAGTCTTCATGTCATAGCAGAGAATCAGGCTTCACGTCACCCACCACTGGAACAGGCCACTGTCACATATTTAGGCCCAGGCACCCAGACAGAGGAGAGAGGTCCCGTAATAGAGAATCTGGCTTCATGTCAGCACAGAATCAGTCTTCATGTCATAGCAGAGAATCAGGCTTCACGTCACCCACCACTGGAACAGGCCACTGTCACACATTTAGGCCCTGGCACCCAGACAGAGGAGAGAGGTCCCGTAACAGAGAATCTGGCTTCATGTCAGCACAGAATCAGTCTTCATGTCATAGAAGAGAATCAGGCTTCACGTCACCCACCACTGGAACAGGCCACTGTCACATATTTAGGCCCAGGCACCCAGGCTGAGGAGAGAGGTCCCATAACAGAGATTCAGGCTTCATGTCAGCACAGAATCAGTCTTCATGTCATAGCAGAGAATCAGGCTTCACGTCACCCACCACTGGAACAGGCCACTGTCACACATTTAGGCCCTGGCACCCAGACAGAGGAGAGAGGTCCCGTAACAGAGAATCTGGCTTCATGTCAGCACAGAATCAGTCTTCATGTCATAGCAGAGAATCAGGCTTCACGTCACCCACCACTGGAACAGGCCACTGTCACACATTTAGGCCCTGGCACCCAGACAGAGGAGAGAGGTCCCGTAACAGAGAATCTGGCTTCATGTCAGCAGAGAATCAGTCTTCATGTCATAGCAGAGAATCAGGCTTCACGTCACCCACCACTGGAACAGGCCACTGTCACATATTTAGGCCCCGGCACCCAGACAGAGGAGAGAGGTCCCGTAACAGAGAATCTGGCTTCATGTCAGCACAGAATCAGTCTTCATGTCATAGCAGAGAATCAGGCTTCACGTCACCCACCACTGGAACAGGCCACTGTCACATATTTAGGCCCAGGCAGAGGAGAGAGGTCCCATAACAGAGATTCAGGCTTCATGTCAGCACAGAATCAGTCTTCATGTCATAGCAGAGAATCAGGCTTCACATCACCCACCACTGGAACAGGCCACTGTCACATATTTAGGCCCCGGCACCCAGGCAGAGGAGAGAGGTCGCGTAACAGAGAATCTGGCTTCATGTCAGCAGAGAATCAGTCTTCATGTCATAGCAGAGAATCAGGCTTCACGTCACCCACCACTGGAACAGGCCACTGTCACACATTTAGGCCCCGGCACCCAGACAGAGGAGAGGTTCATTCAACTTTGGGTTGCCCTGCAATATAATGGTAAAATGAAAATAAAAATAGTATTGAATGAGGAAGTGCCCTGGAGTACAATAATATATTGTTAAGGGGAGGTAGTTAATGTCTAATCTGCACAAGGGATGGACAGGTCTTGTTGGATCCATGCCTGGTTCATTTTTATGAACGTCAGCTTGTCCACATTGGCTGTAGACAGGCGGCTGCGTTTGTCTGTAATGACGCCCCCTGCCGTGCTAACCCTGCCCTCAGAGGAGCTGGCCGTGACACAGCTGCGTTGGCGACCTCTTGCTCCTCCTCTGCCTTCGCCTTGGGCTTCCACTGGTTCCCCTGTGACATTTGGGAATGCTCTCAGTAGCGCGTCTACCAACGTGCGCTTGTACTCGCGCATCTTCCTATCACGCTCCAGTGTAAGAAGTAAGGTGGGCACATTGTCTTTGTACCGGGGATCCAGCAGGGTGGCAACCCAGTAGTCCGCACACGTTAAAATGTGGGCAACTCTGCTGTCGTTGCGCAGGCACTGCAGCATGTAGTCGCTCATGTGTGCCAGGCTGCCCAGAGGTAAGGACAAGCTGTCCTCTGTGGGAGGCGTATCGTCATCGTCCTGTGTTTCCCCCCAGCCACGCACCAGTGATGGGCCCAAGCTGCTTTGGTTGCCACCCCGCTGTGAACATGCTTCATCCTCATCCTCCTCCACCTCCTCCTCATCCTCGTCCTCCTCGTCCTCCAGTAGTGGGCCCTGTCTGGCCACATTTGTACCTGGCCTCTGATGTTGCAAAAAACCTCCCTCTGAGTCACTTCGAAGAGACTGGCCTGAAAGTGCTAAAAATGACCCCTCTTCCTCCTCTTCCTCCTGGGCCACCTCCTCTTCCATCATCGCCCTAAGTGTTTTCTCAAGGAGACATAGAAGTGGTATTGTAACGCTGATAACGGCGTCATCGCCACTGGCCATGTTGGTGGAGTACTCGAAACAGGGCACACAGGTCTCGCATGGAGGCCCAGTCATTGGTGGTGAAGTGGTGCTGTTCCGCAGTGCGACTGACCCGTGCGTGCTGCAGCTGAAACTCCACTATGGCCTGCTGCTGCTCGCACAGTCTGTCCAGCATGTGCAAGGTGGAGTTCCACCTGGTGGGCACATCGCATATGAGGCGGTGAGCGGGAAGGCCGAAGTTACACTGTAGTGCAGACAGGCGTGCAGCAGCAGGGTGTGAACGCCGGAAGCGCGAACAGACGGCCCGCACTTTATGCAGCAGCTCTGACATGTAGTTGCGAATGAACTTCTGCACCACCAAATTCAGCACATGCGCCAGGCAAGGGATGTGCGTCAAACCGGCTAGTCCCAGAGCTGCAACGAGATTTCGCCCATTATCGCACACCACCAGGCCGGGCTTGAGGCTCACCGGCAGCAACCACTCGTCGGTCTTTTGTTCTATACCCCGCCACAACTCCTGTGCGGTGTGGGGCCTGTCCCCCAAACATATGAGTTTCAGAACGGCCTGCTGACGTTTACCCCGGCCTGTGCTGAAGTTGGTGGTGAAGGTGTGTGGCTGACTGGATGAGCAGGTGGAAGAAGAGGAGGAGGAAGCTGAGTAGGAGGAGGAGGAGACAGGAGGCAATGAATGTTGCCCTGCGATCCTTGGCGGCGGAAGGACGTGCGCCAAACAGCTCTCTGCCTGGGGCCCAGCCGCCACTACATTTACCCAGTGTGCAGTTAGGGAGATATAGCGTCCATGGCCGTGCTTACTGGTCCACGTATCTGTGGTTAGGTGGACCTTGCCACAGATGGCGTTGCGCAGTGCACACTTGATTTTATCGGACACTTGGTTGTGCAGGGAAGGCACGGCTCTCTTGGAGAAGTAGTACCGGCTGGGAACAACATACTGTGGGACAGCAAGCGACATGAGCTGTTTGAAGCTGTGTGTGTCCACCAGCCTAAATGACAGCATTTCATAGGCCAGTAGTTTAGAAATGCTGGCATTCAGGGCCAGGGATCGAGGGTGGCTAGGTGGGAATTTACGCTTTCTCTCAAATGTTTGTGAGATGGAGAGCTGAACGCTGCCGTGTGACATGGTTGAGATGCTTGGTGACGCAGGTGGTGGTGTTGGTGGTACATCCCATGTTTGCTGGGCGGCAGGTGCCAACGTTCCTCCAGAGGCGGAGGAAGAGGCCGAGGCGGCGGCAGCAGCAGAAGAGGCCGAGGCGGCAGCAGCAGAAGAGGTAGCAGGGGGAGCCTGAGTGACTTCTTTGTGTTTAAGGTGTTTACTCCACTGCAGTTCATGCTTTGCATGCAGGTGCCTGGTCATGCAGGTTGTGCTAAGGTTCAGAACGTTAATTCCTCGCTTCAGGCTCTGATGGCACAGCGTGCAAGCCACTCGGGTCTTGTCGTCAGCACATTTTTTAAAGAAGTGCCATGCCGGGGAACTCCTTGAAGCTGCCTTTGGGGTGCTCGGTCCCAGATGGCGGCGGTCAGTAGCAGGCGGAGTCTCTTGGCGGCGGGTGTTCTGATTTTGCCCACTGCTCCCTCTTTGTCTTTTGCTACGCTGTTGGCTCGGTCTCACCACTGCCTCTTCCTCCGAACTGTGAAAGTCAGTTGCACGACCTTCATTCCATGTGGGGTCTAGGACCTCATAGTCCCCTGCATCGTCTTCCACCCAGTCTTGATCCCAGGCCTCCTGTTCCGTCTGCACACTGCAGAAAGACGCAGCAGTTGGCACCTGTGTTTCGTCATCATCAGAGACGTGCTGAGGTGGTATTCCCATGTCCTCATCATCAGGAAACATAAGTGGTTGTGCGTTAGTGCATTCTATCTCTTCCACCCCTGGGGAAGGGCTAGGTGGATGCCCTTGGGAAACCCTGCCAGCAGAGTCTTCAAACAGCATAAGAGACTGCTGCATAACTTGAGGCTCAGACAGTTTCCCTGATATGCATGGGGGTGATGTGACAGACTGATGGGCTTGGTTTTCATGCGCCATCTGTGCGCTTTCTGCAGAAGACTGGGTGGGAGATAATGTGAACGTGCTGGATGCACTGTCGGCCACCCAATTGACTAATGCCTGTACCTGCTCAGGCCTTACCATCCTTAGAACGGCATTGGGCCCCACCAAATATCCCTGTAAATTCTGGCGGCTACTGGGACCTGAGGTAGTTGGTACACTAGGACGTGTGGCTGTGGCAGAACGGCCACGTCCTCTCCCAGCACCAGAGGGTCCACTAACACCACCACGACCATGTCCACGTCCGCGTCCCTTACTAGTTGTTTTCCTCATTGTTACCGTTCACCACAATAAGAAAAATATTATTCGGGCCAATGTATTGAATTAAAATTCAGGCCTTTTTTTACAGACACCTAACACTGTCTGGCTATCTATTTAGGTACCGTATTACACTAATACAGGCACACAAGTAATGACAGATTTGGTTGAATATAAATGTGAGGCCTATTTTTTACGCGCTGTGTGACAGATATACCTTTAATCACAGAATTAGACTTGTATCTGCACTGTAGCGTGTGTGTTAAAGGGTTTCTGTCACCCCATTAAACCGTTTTTTTTTTTTCTTTACTAATAATCCCAATAGTGCGATCTCATGATACATAAGCAAATTAATCATTTTGGTTCAGTAGAATTTGCTAAAAATCGATTTTTAAAATATGCTAATTACCTTGCTACCAGCAAGTAGGGCGGCTACTTGCTGGTAGCAGCCGCTTCCTCCGATGGTAATGACGCCCCCTCGGCATGCTGATTGACAGGGCCAGGGAAGGGAATCATTCTCTGCTGGCGCTGTTAGAATTTGAAATCTCGCGCCTGCGCCTTACCTGTCTTCAATCGGCGCAGGCGCACTGAGAGGCGGCCGCTCTCTCGACCGCTCCATCCTCAATGCGCCTGCGTCGACGATGACGTCATCACGTACACCCGGAAGAGAAGACGCCGGCATCGCTGGAAGGAGGCGGAGAGTCTGGTGACGTCGCTGGATGCTCGAATCAGGTAAGTATGTACATAATAAGCATGCTGCCACAAAAACCACCAACGAAATGGGAATAAATAATTTTATAAAAATGACAGTTATTAACACTATACCACCAACGATTATTACTAATAAATCTCTTCCGGGTGTACTTGATGACGTCATCGACGCAGGCGCATTGAGGATGGAGCGGTCGAGAGAGCGGCCGCCTCTCAGTGCGCCTGCGCCGATTGAAGACAGGTACGGCGCAGGCGCGAGATTTCAAATTCTAACAGCGCCAGCAGAGAACGATTCCCTTCACTGGCCCTGTCAATCAGCATGCCGAGGGGGCGTCATTACCATCGGAGGATGGGGCTGCTACCAGCAAGTAGTCGCCCTACTTGCTGGTAGCAAGGTAATTAGCATATTTTAAAAATCGATTTTTAGCATATTCTACTGAACCAAAATGATTAATTTGCTTATGTATCATGAGATCGCACTATAGGGAATATTAGTAAAGAAAAAAAAAAATAAACGGTTTAATGGGGTGACAGAAACCCTTTAAGTTTTTCAGAATGACACTATCAGCACCTTTAATCTAAGATATCCTTTTTGGGATAGATTTAAAGTAGGCCTGATATAGCAGAAACTACTAATTTTGAGAATGGCAAATTTGGGAATAGTTTTTCAACCCAGAACAAAAACTGTGCTTTTACGGTCACTAAATATAACTTGACCAGCTAAAACTGTACTGATTTGAAGGAATAGAAATGTCAGGCCTATTTTTTACGCGCTGTGTGACAGGCTCAACTTGCCTCTGATGTAGTATATGGCCAAAAAATAACCACACTATTGATGGTTAAATGCACTTGGGTGACACAGGCTCAGCCTGCACCTAATGTAGTATATGGCCAAAAAATCACCACACTTTTGATGGTTAAATGCACTTGATGAAAGCTTGACCCTGATGTAGGATATAGCAAAAAATAACCACACTATTGATGGTTAAATACACTTGGGTGACACAGGCTCAGCCTGCACCTGATGTAGTATATGGCCAAAAAATAACCACACTATTGATGGTTAAATGCACTTGGGTGACACAGGCTCAGCCTGCACCTGATGTAGGATATAGCAAAAAATAACCACACTATTGATGGTTAAATGCACTTGGTGGTAGCTTGTGCTGGCGCACCACAAGCCACAAAATGGCCGCAGATCACCCCAGAAAAAAGTGATATAAAAACGCTCTTGGCAGCCTAAAAAAAGTGAGCAATTCAATATCAGCACTTCAATGATCCACAGCTGGAGATCGATCACTGAATGAAGTCTTTTGGAGGAGTTAATCTGCCTAATCTCGCCCTAACGTCGCAGCAGCAACCTCTCCCTACGCTTGTATCAGCAGAGTGACGTGCAGCGCTACGTGACCCAAGCTTATATAGAGGCTGGGTCACATGCTGCACTGGCCAATCACAGCCATGCCAATAGTAGGCAAGGTTGTGATGGCCTCTTGGGGCAAGTAGTATGACGCTTATTGATTGGCTGCTTTGCAGCCTTTCAAAAAGCGCCAAGAAAGCGCCGAACACCGAACCCGAACCCGGACTTTTACGAAAATGTTCGGGTTCGGGTCCGTGTCACGGACACCCCAAAATTCTGTACGAACCCGAACTATACAGTTCGGGTTCGCTCATCCCTAATGAGAAGCTCTCTGTGTAGCGGGGGTCGAGAAGGGTGAACCTCCAGTAATCTGTGTTGTCTAAAATTCGTATAACGCGCGGGTCGCGGGAAAGGCAGTATGTACACAAGTATGTACAGTAGCGTAGGATTTGGAAGTGTATGTGCAAAAAAAATTAACAAAGGTATTTGAGATATGGAAACATTATACAGGACAGGTACCACAGGTTATGTCACAGTTCGCAGTGTCTACGAAAAAAGTGTACTGGATGTAACTGATATTTTAGGGATGTGCACACTTTAAACAGGAGATGTGGCGCAGATAATTTAACTGTCCGAGCGGACACCATCTACGGAAAAAGTGCACTGAATGTCACTGATATTTTAGGGATGCGCACAATTTGCACAGGAGATGTGGCACAAATGATTTAACTCTCCGCAGCGGCCTATTACATGGTATTTTGCGCAGGATGCGCTAATAATAATATATATTGCTGCTGTAACACACAATAGTCCTATGCTCAGCTCTCCCTGACTTAGAATGAGCCGAACACGTGTCATCGGGTGCTATATAGCACCTGATGACGCGTTGCGGCCAGCCAATCACTGTAATGCCAGTAGCCAACATGGCTAGTGGCATTACAGTGAGGGCAGTACTTACCTGCACGTTTATTGGCTGCTTAGAAGCCGCGAAACGTGCGGGTAGGAGACTCGAGCATTGTGCTTGAGGACATGGGGTACTCGGCCGAATTCACGATATTTCACAAATATTTTGTAGAATATTCGGCAAATATTTGCGAATTCGAATATTCGTTATATTCTACGATTTTTTTCCTCGAAAAATCGGCAAGATAATGATTGCGTAATATGCGAATGTTTCATAATGCGAATTTTTATCGCAAATTTTTCAATTGCCGAGCAAAAACATGATTCCTCCCTGCTTCTTGCTTGTGGGCCAATGAGTCATAGCACTATATCGAATATATTTGTTTTTTCAAATATTCGTAATATTCTAAAACAAGAATATATAGCAATACAGCGAATATTCGAAAAAAAACCATGTAGAGCAATTTAACTAACATAGTGCTATAATCTTCTAAATATATACTGTAGTGCTATATATTAGTTTTTTAGAATATTCATAATTTTTCCCATTTAAAGTCATGATTCCTCCCTGCTTTTTGCTTGTGGGCCAATGAGCAGGAAGGAATCATGTTTTTACTCGGCAATTAAAAAATTTGCGATAAAAATTCGCATTATGAAAATTCGCATTACGAAAATTTGCAATAAAAAAAATCTCGAATATCCAAAATTACGAATATATATCACTATATTCAAAATAATTGCAAATTTTCGAAGTACCTATATTCGCGAATAAAATTTGCAATTTGAATATTCGTGATCAACACTACCGAGCATATCGATACTTGAGCCGAACTTGTATTCGGCCGAGCATGCTCGCTCAACACTAATATTCTCAGTTCACTTCTGCAGTTATATGTGTTGAATACGTTTAGTGGCATATTTCAGTACAGAAAGAAAAATATATAGGCACTTCACTGGTGAATTTTTTTTTGGGCAAAAGCGTTTAGTTGAATATTTCAGTACAGAAAGAAAAATATATAGGCACTTCACTGGTGCAGTTGTTTGTGGTAAACGCGTTTAGTGGACTATTTCAGTACAGAAAAAATATATATATATACGCAATTCACTGGTGCAGTTATTTGTGGTAAAAGCATTTAGTGGCCTATTTCAGTAAAGAAAGAAAAATATTTTCGTCACTTTTAGGGGTGTTTTAATTTGATTTAAATTTATTTAGTTCAGCTAAAAGTATGTAAGACAGAGAAGTGCCAGGCCATGCGCAGAGGAGTGGCAGAGGCATAAAAGTTTCTGGAACAGGCTGAGGTCGCAGTAGAGTAAGGTGCCGTGGCGGCTTCTGCCGCCACCTCCACAATCTGTCATTGTGCCACTCGGTGGCATCCTCATACTGCCGCCACCTCCAAACTCTTTCATTGTGCCACTCGGTGGCCTCCTCATACTGCTGCCACCTCCAGACCCTGTCATTGGGCCACTCTGTGGTCTCCTCATGCTGCTCCCACCCTCGCCACTTCATGACTGGGCCACTATTTTGCCTTTCGGCCTGGCTGACATCATTATTTATTTGACCTTTCTTCTGATCTGTCAGAAGGAAGGAAAAATGAGATGCACAATTGATCATGTCTGTGTAGCAGCTGTAAGGCCTGTATGATCCCATCAGAATTGGCTTATGATTTGGTAGCCAAAAGCATGAGTGGCTACAAAACACAGAAGACATACTGTAACATCCTGGAGTATGTCACTAAACTCTTTCTCCCTGCTACAACATGTCAGGTGCATATGTATTGCCATCTTGTGTAATCTAACAATGTATTTTCCGTTATATGCATTATCCAGGCCTGTTTTATGTATTTTGCTGTAATTTCCATGTACACCAGCAGGTGGCAGCAATGTATTTAGCAGGACCATAGTTCAGTTTAGTATAGCTAGATTGGAATAGTTCATTCCAGTGTTTAGATACCCCTCTTCTAGGAGCAGAAGTGGGCTGGTCCTATGCCCTGCAGCAAGGGAGGGAAGTAACCAGTTAGATCCAGTGTGTACCAGCCACCCCGGCTAGGGGAAGGCTGTGTTGGTAGGAGCTCCCAGTTACAGGGATCCCAACCAAGGATCCAGCCTCGGTTGAGGCCCAAAGATCCTCTTCCCAGCCTGAGTCATCTACCTCAGTTCTGGTTGACAAGCAAGCAGCCACCTCCAGATCTACAGATCTCCAGGAAGCCATTCCCTGCGAGCAGAACTGTGAGTGTTTAATCCAAAGTCCAGGAGAAGCCAAATTCCTCCTTCAACTAGTCAGGCCCATATCAAGACGACAGACAGAGCAGAAGATAAATACCTGCCAGATTCTCCAGGCATATAGTATAGGAGCAGAAGAGGCATTAACCCCTGCCATACATTGCCAATACCTGCTGGGACCTAAAGACTATTGCTGTACCTGTATGGATTTATGCTGCACCCATTAAGTAAAGACAAGTTGGATCATATAACCTGTTTGGATCTCATTTACTGCTATCAAAGTTCCTCAATTACTCCTACTGACCACACTCAATTTATTGCATGTGAGCCAGGATACAGGAGTCCAGCCGTACCAAGGTAGGAGACACCATTGACACTACACAGAGACATTATCCCCCTCTGGCATTCCTCACCTGGTACGTGAGTGATAACATCTTAAAGGGCCCTGTTACAGTACCTGCGCAAGCTGCAATTGGCGTCACGAACTAAAAACTATTAATATTGCGCCAGTGTGCATCTGTCCCAATCCGGCTTACTGCAATACAAATATTCCATTCACGTTTCATCTCTGTTTTAGATCCACTCCTGTTTTTTTTGGGCATTAGCAATACTAATGGATTATTGACCAAATGCTGACCGAGTGAAGGTGAATGCTCCACAGACAGGATCAGTTTTTTGTGGGTTATTGTTCTGACGGATCAGATGAAGGGCAAATTAATCAGTGATGTCAACAGAAACTAACTCCTGACACCCTCACCACTCTGTCCGTGGGGCTCTACTTGTATACGCGTTTAAAAGAACAGTTTCTGTAGACATCTATGTGGAATCAGCTGGTGACAGTGTAAAAGGAGTGTGCTTCATCTGGACATTAACATCGACCTGTAAGGCTTAGTTCATACTTGAGTTATTTGGTCAGTTTTTGCCCAGTGACTGCCCAAATAAGTGAAGTTTGCAGTGATTCTAAGAGCGACGCCTGTCATCTGCATGTCATATGGACTCACAGTATTATTTCACTACCAAAGCAGACTCCCTATACGTGTTACTGCAAGGGACAGTGTTCTACACCAATATAAGGGCTCTCAGCAGCCAGGAAATAGCAGTTTTTTAACTTAATTAACCACGAATATATTTGTATCGAACCGAATTTTTCCCCGAAAAATGTGGCGAACGGGCAAATAGAATTTTTGAAAAATGCGCTTATCTCTAATAGTGATAATGTACTATGTCATGGTACTCACTGGAATAAGGCAGACATTCATACAGCTGGTGACATCACAGCACAGGAAATAAAATACACAATGATGCAATTCATTAGTGGTTTTCTTACAATTTGGTGGTTTCCACGATCTCACTCAGATCGTGAAAACTCATATCCGATGGTATATTCTAACCCCCAGGCGTTACCATGGTGACAGGGATGCTTGTCGGAGAGAAGTATGACGAAGTGAAACAACTGTACAGGTAGAAAAAATGACGAATATTCGAAAAAACTAATATATAACACTATAGCGAATATATTTGTTTTTTTAGAATATTCGTCTTTTTTTTATCCTGTACAGTTGTTCCGGCATACTCCTCCCTGACAAGCGTCCCCGTCACCATGGGAACGCCTAGTGGTTAGAATATACCATCGGATCTGAGTTTTCACTATCTGAGTGAGATTGTGAAAACTCAGATCCGATGGTATATTCTAACCCCCCAGACATTCCAATGGTGACGGGGACGCTTGTCTGGGAGGAGTATGCAAATATAAGGAGGCAGTAAGGCACCCAGAGGGAGCGTTATTTTCATTCAAAAGGTGCCCAGGAACGCCCTCGAGTGCCCAAGTCCGCCTCCCCTACAGAGCCCAAGCATGCCTCTCTCTTCTCTCATACACTACGCCCCCAGCCTTGAAATTGCTGTCACGCCCCCCATCTCGGTTACGTCGCTAGAAGCCGATAACCCCGCCTACCCTTTCCCTTCAGCTTCACCAACAGGCACAGGACCTGCGCTCTTCCAGTTTAATTGAGGGCATCAGCCTCAACTGTTTCACTGGGCATGCGCCAAAAACGTCACTGGACTCGGCGCATGCCAGGAGTCAGCAGGGTGGCAGCAGTGGGAGGCCGGGAGCCAAAAGTGCCCGGGGTAGAACACCTGCTTCGCAGGAGCCTACCTGCCCAGAAAGTAGTGGTGCAGGGATTCATTGAAGCAGCGGTGGTAGCACTCAGTCAGTGCAGAGTGTTGGGGGTAAAATCACCTACTCGGCGGTGTGGCAGTTTTTTGTTAAGCCGTCGGAGGGCATGAACATGGCCAGTTGTAGAATCTGTGGGCAGAAGGTGAAGCGTGGCCAGGGTGTCAATGTTGACATCCGCTGCATCACCCAGTGGCACACACCCGATAGAATTGGCCTTGCGGTTCGCCCGTCAGTTGTTTCACTGCGAACTTTGCTCCGAACATATGCGAATATTCGCACGTGCCATATTTTTTTGCATAGCGCTGAACTTTGACCCATGACAAATCCATCAGGTGGGACAAGACAGCCAATTGAGATGTTTGAGCACATGGACACACCCCCTACCCTATAAATAAACCCGATCTGGCTGGCATTTTACATTCAGTCTTTTGCCAGTGTAGGGAGAGGTTGCTGTGTGGAGCAGGGACAGACTGTTAGAAAGTATAGAAACACCAAATGCTAGCTAATAGGGCCACAAAAGTCATTTTAGGACTGGTATAGGTGTGACATACTGAGGGGTGTGATATACTTATAATATACTTTCTATCATAGAAAGTAAATTAAAGTGCATTTGTATTGTGCAGCAGTTGTGGGCTGTTCTGCTGCGATACTGCAGCTATACAGAGGAAAAAAAGCTATTGGAATAACTAATTAAAACTGGTGTGATATACCAGTTGCCCCCCAAAAAAACAGATTAAGTCAGGGGTTTTATATACCTATAATATACTTTCTATATAGTGCATTTGTATTGCGCAGCAGTTTTGTGCGATTCTGCTGAGATACCCCAGCTATACAGAGGGACAAACTCTATTGGAACAAATAATTTCAACTGGTGTGATATAACATTTGCCCCCTCAAAAAACTGATTGAGGCAGGGGTGTGATATACCTATAATATATTTTCCATATAATACATTTGTAATTTGCTGGAGTTGCATGCGGTTCTGCTGAGATACCGCAGTTATACAGAGGGACAAACGATATTGGAACAAATCATTTCAACTGGTGTGATATACCAGTTGCCCCCCAAAAAACAGATTGAGGTAGGTTTGTAATATACCTATAATATAATTTCCATATAGTACATTTGTAATTTGCTAGAGTTGTGTGCTGTTCTGCTAAGATACCCCAGCTATAAAGAGGGACCAACGCTATTGGAAAAAATAATTTTAACTGGTGTGATATACCAGTTGCCCCCCTAAAAAACTAATTAAGGGGTTTTATATACCTGGTAGACCACGTGGTCTAGCAAACATGGGCAGGGAAGATCCATAACTTTTACTGCCCACTGGGTGAACCTTCTGACGGCCGTCAAGCATGTAACCCGTTGCATCTGTGTGGATTTGGTGTTACCGCCACGGATTGCATGCAGGCCTGCCTCTTCTTCTCCTGCTCCATCCTTCGTATCCTCCTCGGCTGACTCCTCCTTTTCCACTGCTACCGCCTCTTCCGCTGCACCCCCAAGCTCCCCAGAACCTATTCGATGTGGTAGGTGAGATGTTGCCATGCTGTGCTGCGGCTGTTGTGCCTGGAAGCCACGAGCCACACCAGTCCTGCACTACTTTCAGCTCTGCATTCACAGGCCGATCAGTGGCTAACCCCACTCAATTTGACAGTTGCTAAAGTGGTGTGCAACAATGATGCCAATCTGCTGAGCGCACTGAAACAGGGAAAAATGACACACGTGCCATGCATGGCACACGTCCTTAACTTAGTCGTGCAGCGATTTGTTGCCAAATACCCCGGGGTCCAGGCTATCTTGAGCAAGGCTAGGAAAATCTCTGGCCATTTTAGAAGATCTTACACGGTCATGGCTCGCCTTGCTGATGTTCAGCGGCAACGCCACCTGCCAGTCAGACGTCTGATTTGTGTCTGCCTGACGCGCTGGAACTCCACCTTGTATATGCTTGATATGCTGCTCCAGCAGAAATGTGCCTTTAATGACTACCTGTACGAACTCTGCGGCAGGACAGGTTTTGGGGAGCTTTGTTTTTTTTCACCGCACCAGTGGCTGCTCATGTGCGACGCATGCAGACTTCTGCGGCCATTTGATGAGATCACCAAACTGGTCAGTCGCAGCCAGGGCACCATCAGTGACATCGTACTTTACGCCTTCTTTCTGGAGCATGCATTGCGTCGTGTCATTGATCAAGCCGTCAAAGAGCAAGAGCTGGAAGATGAGGAAGTCGCAATGCTGAATGAATTCCTAGGGGGGGCTACTCCATCTGAGACAAGTCAGCAGGAGTCTGAAGACGAGTCAAACGAGGATGGTGGCTGGGGGGAGGAGGAGGAGGAGCAAGAAGAACAGGCTTTAAACTTTTCTGGGATCCCTGGTGATGTTCGTGGCTGGGGGGAGGAGACCGAGGACAACATTTTCCTGGGCAATGAGCAGGAGCCAGGGCGCTCCACCATTTCCAATTTAGTGCCAATGGGGGGCCTTCTTGCTCCAGTGTTTGAAGACGGACCCCGTTTTAAAATCATAAAGGGAAAGGACTAGTACTGGGTGGCAACGTAACTTAGACCCCCAGTACAAACACAAAATGGCGGACATGTTACCAGCATCACAGAGGGCTTTCAGAATGCAGCATTTCCAGGCATTGCTGCAAGAGATGATGCATTCTGCTGTTGCGGGAGCTGAGAGAGGAATTTTCTCCCACAGAGAAACAGTTGCGAGTACCAATCCTACAGGACATTAAAGAAATGGGTGGTTTGAAGATGTGTTGGTCACTTCGGATATGACAGCATTGATATTTATATATGTCTCAGTGCTACTTTGACATAGGTGTCCGTGCTGTTACTATGTAACAGCACCTCTGCTATAGGTGTCTGCTATATGGAGCAAAATAGGGAGAGCGGATCCCAAGGAAGATGGCTGTAGCGTAGACTATTTATCAGGTATTAAAGTTTTGGGAGTGCGCCCCGGCCGGTGGCGATATGCTCCCGTTACCTTTTACTTGCGCTCACGTCTGAGCGGGTGAGCTACGGATGGCAGTGAGGGTCTACGCGTTTCGAGTACGTACGGTACTCTTCGTCAGGGAATGTTACATTTACTGCGCATATGCTCACTATTTATAGTCTATGTTATTTGTCCATCTTCCCTATATTTGTTACTATTCAAAGCCGAACACCTCTATTTCTGAGTTCAAGCCTCTTGGTAGTAATGTATCTAGATTGAATATCCACTCAGTCTCATTTTTAGATTGTTTCTTTATGAAGTCTCCACCACGGGCATCTATTTCTACCTTCTCTACACCCATGAATGACATTCCTTCTAGTTGTCCTCCGTGTACCTCAGTAAAATGTCTAGATAAGGGGTGTCCTTTTACTGTGTTATTTACTGTATTTTTACACGGTGCGCATCCCAGTATTTCTTTACAATCTTTCTCAGAATATTTGTGTATTGTACGGGACTATAATGGGTGGTATTTTATCTTTTATTTCTGATGCCTTTTGTTTCTTTTTATTTTCTTTTTTCTGTATTATTAATTTTTCTCTCTCTATCATTTTGACTTCTTTCTTCTGAGTTTCTATTTCTATTTAAATAAAAATGAAAGTATTTATATAGATATAAAAAATCCAAAAATAGCGATTTTTTACCAAAACCCAAAAATCCATAAAGATATGCAAAGACCCCCCGGAAGGCCAATAGTGTCTGGCATCGAGAGCCTAACTAGTACACTATCAAAATACATTGATCAGTTCCTACAACCATGTGCTCAGTCTTTACCATCATTTATAAAAGATACGAACCATGTATTGCAGATTTTAAAGGATACAAATTGGAAAGATGGATACATAATTGGAACATTAGATGTGAAATCTCTATACTCTATAATTGAAAATAAAAAAGGATGTGCAGCAGCAAAACATTTTTTAGACCAAAAAGGGGAACTAAATAGCTCGCAAATAGAGTATATAGGGGAATGTATTTTATTTATATTAGAAAAGAACTATTTTAGATACAAGGATGACTTTTATTTACAGACGTGGGGGGCCGCGATGGGGACGAGGTTCGCACCGGGGTTCGCTAATCTATATGTTGGACGTTGGGAGGCGGATTGCATACATCCCAATGGCGAGCTTCGGGCGGGCCTCGTCCTCTGGCGGCGTTTCATAGACGACGTCATTTTTATTTGGGATAAAGGGGAGTATGCACTTAATACATTTTTAGAGGAGATTAATAAAAATGAATTTTATTTGGATTTTACCCTAACTTATAGTAAATATGAAATAAATTTTTTGGACCTCACTATTCTGGCTACAGAAGACCACAACAGCACTAAAACCTACTCCAAACCCACAGACTCAAACAACTATATCAACAGAGATAGCTGCCATCTACCTAGATGGTTAGACAATATACCCAGGAGTCAGTTTCTGCGTTTAAGAAGAAACTGTACTGAAGTAAAAGAATATGAGAAAGAAGCAGAAATATTAGGAAAAAAGTTTGAAGCAAAGGGATATAATGGGGATAGAATAGAAACTCAGAAGAAAGAAGTCAAAATGATAGAGAGAGAAAAATTAATAATACAGAAAAAAGAAAATAAAAAGAAACAAAAGGCATCAGAAATAAAAGATAAAATACCACCCATTATAGTCCCGTACAATACACAAACGTATATTCTGAGAAAGATTGTAAAGAAATACTGGGATATTTTGAGGGAAGATAGGGTTGTAGGTAATCTCATACCAGCAGCACCCGTTTTTATATATAAAAAGGCAGCTTAGGGCTCTTTCACACTTGCGTTCTTGTCTTCCGGCATAGAGTTCCGTCGTCGGTGCTCTATGCCGGAAGAATCCTGATCAGGATTATCCTAATGCATTCTGAATAGAGAGAAATCCGTTCAGGATGCATCAGGATGTCTTCAGTTCCGGAACGGAACGTTTTTTGGCCGGAGAAAATACCGCAGCATGCTGCGCTTTTTGCTCCGGCCAAAAATCCGGAACACTTGCCGCAAGGCCGGATCCGGAATTAATGCCCATTGAAAGGCATTGATCCGGATCCGGCCTTAAGCTAAACGTCGTTTCGGCGCATTGCCGGACCCGACATTTAGCTTTTTCTGAATGGTTACCATGGCTGCCGGGACGCTAAAGTCCTGGCAGCCATGGTAAAGTGTATCGGGGAGCGGGGGAGCAGTATACTTACCATCCGTGCGGCTCCCCGGGCGCTCCAGAGTGACGTCAGGGCGCCCCAAGCGCATGGATCATGTGATCGCATGGATCACGTCATCCATGCGCATGGGGCGCTCTGACGTCATTCTGGAGCGCCCCGGGAGCCGCACGGACTGTAAGTATACCGCTCCCCCGATCCCCGCTCCTACTATGGCAACCAGGACTTTAATAGCGTCCTGGGTGCCATAGTAACACTGAACGCATTTGGAAGACGGTTCCGTCTTCAAATGCTTTCAGTACACTTGCGTTTTTCCGGATCCGGAGTGTAATTCCGGCAAGTGGAGTACACGCCGGATCCGGACAACGCAAGTGTGAAAGAGGCCTAACATAGGTAATAAGATCGCTTCAACTAGCAAGGGAGCAGGATTAATAACAAAAAAGAGGAATAACACTATAGTGAATCTGCCACAAGGCTTTTTTCTTTGTAAAAGATGCGCACCGTGTAAAAATACAATAAATAACACAGTAAAAGTACAAAGTATAAAAAATCATGAAGGTACTTTTGAACAAAAAATAAGGGGACACATTTCTTGTAATACAGAAGGTGTAATCTATGCTATCAGATGCCCCTGCAATAAGCTTTATATTGGACGTACAAAGAGAAAACTAAAAAAACGTATAAGTGAACATATATACAATATAAAGAAAAAGTCAATAGGACACCCCTTATCTAGACATTTTACTGAGGTACACGGAGGACAACTAGAAGGAATGTCATTCATGGGTGTAGAGAAGGTAGAAATAGATGCCTGTGGTGGAGACTTCATAAAGAAACAATCTAAAAAGGAGACTGAGTGGATATTCAATCTAGATACATTACTACCAAGAGGCTTGAACTCAGAAATAGAGGTGTTCGGCTTTGAATAGTAACAAATATAGGGAAGATGGACATATAACATAGACTATAAATAGTGAGCATATGCGCAGTAAATGTAACATTCCCTGACGAAGAGTACCGTACGTACTCGAAACGCGTAGGAGGTTAGACCCTCACTGCCATCCGTAGCTCACTCGCGGTGACGTCACCCGCTCAGACGTGAGCGCAAGTAAAAGGTAACGGGCGCATATCGCCACCGGCCGGGGCGCACTCCCAAAACTTTAATACCTGATAAATAGTCTACGCTACAGCCATCTTCCTTGGGATCCGCTCTCCCTATTTTGCTCCATATAGCAGACACCTATAGCAGAGAAGCGAGGACCACCACGTGATACATAGTAACAGCACAGACACCTATGTCAAGGTAGGACTGAGACATACAGTACAGACCAAAAGTTTGGACACACCTTCTCATTCAAAGAGTTTTCTTTATTTTCATGACTATGAAAATTGTAGATTCACACTGAAGGCATCAAAACTATGAATTAACACATGTGGAATTATATACATAACAAACAAGTGTGAAACAACTAAAAATATGTCATATTCTAGGTTCTTCAAAGTAGCCACCTTTTGCTTTGATTACGGCTTTGCACACTCTTGGCATTCTCTTGATGAGCTTCAAGAGGTAGTCCCCTGAAATGGTTTTCACTTCACAGGTGTGCCCTGTCAGGTTTAATAAGTGGGATTTCTTGCCTTATAAATGGGGTTGGAACCATCAGTTGCGTTGAGGAGAAGTCAGGTGGATACACAGCTGATAGTCCTACTGAATAGACTGTTACAATTTGTATTATGGCAAGAAAAAAGCAGCTAAGTAAAGAAAAACGAGTGGCCATCATTACTTTAAGAAATGAAGGTCAGTCAGTCAGCCGAAAAATTGGGAAAACTTTGAAAGTAAGGGCTATTTGACCATGAAGGAGAGTGATGGGGTGCTGTGCCAGATGAACTGGCCTCCACAGTCACCGGACCTGAACCCAATCGAGATGGTTTGGGGTGAGCTGGACCGCAGAGTGAAGGCAAAAGGGCCAACAAGTGCTAAGCATCTCTGGGAACTCCTTCAAGACTGTTGGAAGACCATTTCAGGGGACTACCTTTTGAAGCTCATCAAGAGAATGCCAAGAGTGTGCAAAGCAGTAATCAAAGCAAAAGGTGGCTACTTTGAAGAACCTAGAATATGACATATTTTCAGTTGTTTCACACTTGTTTGTTATGTATATAATTCCACATGTGTTAATTCATAGTTTTGATGCCTTCATAGTCACGAAAATAAAGAAAACTCTTTGAATAAGAAGGTGTGTCCAAACTTTTGGTCTGTACTGTATAAAAAATGGCAATGCTGTTTTATACATCTGTGTGATAGATAGGAAGGTGGAGACAGGCTGGCTATTATTTATTTATTGCAGAGTTAACGCGCAGTGTTACATTGTTTTATAATTATTTGTGTCTTGTACGGCTGGTCTGTATAAAGTCTTTTATAGCAGGAAACGGGACTGCTATAACACTGCAGAGGTATTTAATGTGTTTAAGCGCCAGTTGAGAACATTGCACACACTTCGGATATGAGATCATTCTTGCAGCCAACCCATCGACAGCCGCCCTTTGGATCCAGCCTCAGGGAACGCCTAGACCAACAGGTGTCTGACTACATCGGGTTAACGGCCGATGTGGACGCTCTGAGAAGTGAGGAACCCCTGGACTACTGGGTGTGCAGACTTGACCTGCGGCCAGAGCTGGCAAATTTGCCATGGAACTTTTGGGGGAAATTGTGACCGATAAGTGCACTCGCCTAGCTCACGACAGTTTGACCTACCTCACATTTCTAAAAATGAATTAGGCATGTATCTCGGAGGATTCAACATCTGTGACGACCACGTTTAATTGAATTTCCTCATGACAGCCCTCAAATATCCGCCACCACCCAGAACAAATAATGGTCCCTGTCTTAGGTAAATACGGCGGCATAAAAGGCATTTTCTGTCCGGTGAAAGCCTAATGTTTGGGACCTCGGAGGAATTCAACACCTGTGACGACCACGTGTTATTGAATTTCAACTATTCTAATTTTTTTTTCTTTCAAGAAGGGGGATTTCGTTAGCCATGTTTTTAATCCAATTTTATATTTTTTGTTCTTTTAAAAATATAATATTGACATCTATTTGTACTTGCCTGCAATTAAATTGATATCTAATGACCGTCTAATATACCTCCAGCCACATAATTACTTGTTCTTTTCTGTCCAGTGAATGCCTAATGTTTGGGGCCTGTACTACACTGTAGTACACTGGCCTGCAGTAAAATTGATATTGAATGACCGTCTAATATACCTCCAGCCACATAATCACTTGATCATTTATGTACGGTGAATGCATAATTTTTGGGGCCTGTAATCTATCTGGTGGAGTACGCCCCCTGGAAGAATCCGTCGGGCGAAACGTACGTCGGGAGTTGCTGGAGGTCACACTGCACAGCGGTCTGTATCATTCATTTCATGTTTCTATGTTTGTTCCACTTATTAAACTTATTACCTTTGAGTCTAGCTTCGTGCATTGTGGTTTATACGGTTGGGTTGGTTATACAACATGCACTAATATGATATGGCCATTGGGCCTGCCTGCTTTGTAGGTTGGCTAGGGAACTTTTTACCTAGCTATATGAATCATCCTGACTTTCAGGATTAGTACACTGATGGATATGGGCCTCTCTGATTAGTGGACTTTTACAGGTGTTCTTTGATACGCATAGATCGCTGTATATGTTTGTGTGCTATATGGTATCTGTTTTTAACCGTATCTCTGTGATTGTATTATTATACTTTTTTATTATATGGAATTCAATAAATCTTAAATTTACATTTTTGTAGTGTGGCTTTTTGGGTGTTTTCTGTTTGTATGACTGCACACTTGGTTTAGAATCACTGGTGTGTTGTGGGAGTATTGATGTTTTTAATCCAATTTTATATTTTTTGTTCTTTTAAACATATGTATTTGACATCTACTTGTACTGGCCTGCAGTAAAATTAATATCCAATGACTGTCTAATATACCTCCAGCCACATAATCACTTGATATATTCTGTCAGGTGAATGAATTTTTAGTGCCTGTACTCCCGTGGCCTAAAATAAATTTTTTCTAGGCTCCACCAGGCCACATTCTTGACTGTTTCCCTTTAAGACGCATACAAATTCCCCCTGATTAAAATACATATTTTTTGTGGGAATTTTTGCCATTGATCCCCCCTCTGGTATGTCACTGTCCATGTTGTGGGACGATTTGTGCACTTCTTTTAAGTATTTGGTGGCTGCAATAATGACCTGAAGGTTTTTCAGGTTTGCCTGCCATTAAAGTGAATGGGGCCTGCCGTGAACTTGCAGTTCGCGAACATTTGAAGGGAGCTGTCTGTCCTTCCCATCATCTGCTGGTTCTGACGCAACTGCTCCTCCTCCTACTCCTCATAAGTCATTCTGTCAGCAATCGATCACTGAAGCGTTTGTGCTCCTTGCCAAGTTACTGGTGCTGCAGTCCCTCCCTTTCCAAGGACTCTGCACCTTTCAGAGAACTGATGGCTTGTGCCAAGCCAAAGTGGAGAGTCCCAAGCCATTATTTCTTTGCCAAAAAGGCAGTACCAGCCCTGCACACATATGTAGAACAGAAGGTGGGCCAGTCCTTGAGCCTGTCTGTGTCTGCCAAAGTGCACGGCATCGCCGACGCGTGGAGCTGTAACTACGGTCAGGGACAATACATGTCCTTTACGGCCCAGTGGGTGAATGTGGTTCCTGCACAGCCACACGAGCAACTTGGCCAAGTGACACCGCTTCCACCTCCACGTTCTCATGCCGTTGGTCCTGCGACAATGTCCGCCTCTGCCTCCTCATCCTCCACCGTGTCCTCAGCCTCCACTGCAGGGACAATTCACAGTGCCCCTGCAGCATATCACATGTGCAGGGCACGGCGGTGTCATGCTGTTCTGCACCTCGTTTGCCTGAGGGAACGGTCACACAGGGGAGGAACTGCTCCGTGTCCTTCATCAAGAAATTGACTGCGACAACTCAAAATCGGAACCATGGTGACCGCCAACAGGAAGAACATGGTGTCGGCGCTGTGTCAAGGAGGGCTGACCCATGCACCCTGCATGGCACACATGTTCAATCTGGTTGTCAAGCGGTTCCTGAAGTCTTCCACCCATTTGCAAGACATCCCAAAAATGGCCAGGAAACTTTGCATGCACTTTAGCCACTTGTACACCACAAAGCACACCCTTCTTGAGCTGCAGTGGCAGAACGGCATCCCCCAACATAGGCTGATATGCAACTTTTTCACCCGTTGGAATTCTACCCTCCATATGTTGGACCGACTATACGAACAGAGAAAGGCCATAAACAATTTCTTGATGATCCAAGCGGCCCGGAGTACTCCCCTGTGTAACTTCGATGTCAGCCAGTGGCAACTCATGCGTGACACCTGCCGTTTGCTCAGGCCCTTTGAGGAGGCCACGTTATTTGTCAGTTGCCAGGACTACGGGATGAACAACGTCATTCCACTGCTTCATGTCCTGGAACAGATGCTGGTAAATCTAGCTGGTCAGGGGATTGGAGACGTGGTGCCTAGATCTCACGGCCACCTGAGCCCTGTGGGGGCTGAACTGTAGGAGGAGGAGGAGGACATTAGAGCAAAAGCAATGTGTAGCGAAATGAGTGGGTTTTTCTACACGGGTGACAGGAGAGAGGGCGCAGGAACAGCCAGAGGAGCTACAGTGTGATGAGGAAGACGAGGCAGAGGACCCAGACACACCGTGGCAGTATGCAGTGGAGATAGAGGCAGGTAGTCCCTTGTACAAATGGCCCGAGTCACTTGCACAAATGGCCCGATGCATGCTCACTTGCTTTTGTAGTGACAGCCGAATTGTTACCATTTGGCAGAGGGATGACTTCTTGCTCTCCACCTTGTTGGACCCTTGCTACCGGTAAAAATTGGGGCCTTTTTTACATCCACTGTGAGGGAGGACAAACTGAACTACTATAGAGACATTCTATGTAGTCAGTTGGCTGCTGCCTATCTGCGCCATTGTCTATCCTCTCGCAGGTCTGACCGGGCCCTCTACACTCACGTTTTTCTGCCATGGCTGCTGTGGCAGGGTGGGATGGGGGGTGGTAGGAGCAGTTCCAACTCCATCAGGAGCAACTTGAGTCTAGAGTCGCTGATGAGCAGCTTTCTTCACCCCCCTACTGAACAAACTACTTGCCAGCAGCAGCTAGAGCTGGAGCAGGACCTGAACCAGCAGGTGGTGGCATATTTGGACAGCACCCTGCCACCCCACATTGTAGATCTGCTGGATTACTGGGCAGCCAAACTGGATTTGTGGCTGCAACTGACAGATTTTGCCCTGGAAAAGCTGTCCTGCCCGGCCAGTAGTGTGGCATCAGAGCGGGTGTTTAGTGCGGCGGGGGCCATAGTTACCCCAAGGAGAACTGACCTGTCCACCCAAAATGTGGAGAGACTGACCTTTGTCAAGATGATTCAGGCGTGGATCAGCCAGGATTTCCACCCATCAATGCCTGATGCATCTGATTAGATCATCCATGCCGCCTAACCAAAACCTTGAAAAAAGAGACCAGTTTCTTCTGGCTACCTGCCTCAGCTACTATTCTGATGTTGCCATCCGCCTGATGCCACACATCTGATGCCAAGTGCTCCTTCTTTCACCCACCATCTTCAGCTGGTACTGGTGTTGCCACCCACTTTCCCACTCTGTCACCGGGTCACTCTGTGGTCTCCTGATGCTGCTGCCACCTCCACACTATGTCACCTTGCCACTCTGTGGTCTCCTTATGCTGCTGCCACCTCCACACTATATCACCTTGCCACTCTGTGGTCTCCTCCTGATGCTGCTGCCACACTCTGTCATTGTGCCACTCTGTGGTCTCCTCATGCTGCTGCTGCCACCTCTACACTGTCATTGTGCCACTCTGTGGCCTCCTCCTGATGCTTCTGCCGTCATCTCTACATTCTGTCATTATGCCACTCTGTGGTATCCTGATGATTCTGCTGCCACCTCCACACTCTGTCATTGTGTAACCCTGTGGCCTCCTCCTGATGCTGCTGTTGCCACCTCCACACTCTGTCATTGTGCTACTCTGTGGCCTCCTGATGATGCTGCTGCCACCTCCACACTCTGTCATTGTGCCACCCTGTGGCCTCCTCCTGATGCTGCAGCTGCCACCTTCACAATCTGTCATTGTGCCACTTTGTGGCCTCCTGATGATGCTGCTGCCACCTCCACACTCTGTCATTGTGCCACTCTGTGGTCTCCTCATGCTGCTGCTGCCACTTCCACACTCTGTCATTGTGCCATCCTGTGGCCTTCTCCTGATGCTGCTGCCACCTCCACACTGTGTCATTGTGCCACTCTGTGGCCTCCTGATGCTCCTGCCACCTCCACACTATCATTGTGCCACGCTGTGGCCTCGTCCTGATGCTGTTGCTGCTACCACTTCTACAGTCTGTCATTGTTTCACCCTGTGGCCTCCTCCTGATGCTGCTGCTGCCGCCACCTTCATGCTCTGTCATTGTACCATTTTGTGGCCTCCTCCTGATGCTGCTGCCACCTCCAGACTCTGTCATTGGACCATTCTGTGGACTTCTCATGCTGCTCCCACCCTCTCCACTTCATGACTGGGCACTATTTTGCCTTTTGGCTTTGCTGACATCATCATTTATATCACCCTTCTTCTGATCTGTCAGAAGGAAGGATAAATGAGACGCACAATGGATCCTGTCTATGTAACAGCTGTAAGGCCTGCATGACATGGTCCCTATTTTGCATCAGAATTGGCTTATGATTTGGTAGCCAAAAGCAGCAGTGGGTAGAAAACACAGAAGACATGCAAATATTCCATTCACGTGTCATCTCTGTTTTGGATGCACTCCTGTTATTTTTAGCTTTAGCAATAGTGATGGATTACTGACCAAATGCTGACTGTGTGAAGGCAGATTCTACACAGACAGGATCCATTTTTCGGGGGTTATTGTTCTGATGGATCAGAGGAAGGGCAAAATAATCAGTGACGTCAACACAAACTTACTGCTGACACCCACTCCACTCTGTCGGTGGGGCTCTACTTGTATAAGCTTTTAATACAACAGGTTCTATAGACATCTGTGTGGAATCAGGGGCCGAGGGTGTAAAAGGAGCGCGCTTCTTATTAACGCTTACATTGACCTGTGAGGCTGAGTTCATACTTGAGTTATTCGGGCAGTTTTGGCCCCGTAACTGCCCAAATAAGTGAAGTGTGCAGTGATTCTAAGAGCGACGCCTGTCATCTGCATGTCATACTGACTCAAAGTATTGTTTCACTACCACAGCAGACTCCCTATGCGTGTTACTGCAATGCACAGTGTTCTACACCACTATAAAGGCTCTCTGCAGCCAGGAAGTAACAGTTTTTAACGCGATTCGCCACAAATAAATTTGGATTGAACCGATTTTTTTTTTTTTTATTCGGTGAACCGGCCGAATCGAATTTGAGAAATTTACTCATCTCTAGTTGTGATCATAGTCATTTTTTTGTACTTGCTGTTGTCTATATTAAAGATATGATAATGCTGATAACATTTTCTTCATTTTATATGCATCAGCGACATCTCCTTAATTGCACACAATATGCATTAGAATAGATAGGAATAGAGACACTCCTGTCCAAATGACAAATTCCCCTCATTTGCTTTGTTTCAATAGGATTAAAGGTTAGTAAAATAATCTTACAAATACTTTATTGTACAGTTTTAGTTTATTATACCAGAGTGTATTCTAAAGTACATTTTGTTCTATGATACTCCCTGCAGAGTAGCTGGATGGTGTGCATTAAATAAAATTTGTTCTTTCTTGTGATGCTTTGATATGCACATCAAGACATCAAACAGAGGGTACGTGCCAAAATCCTTATTGTATGCCATGGGTGGTAAGGAGAATGGTAATGTGTCTAGTCAGGAAGCCAAGCAGACAGTGACAGTACAGAGAAGTCAGGATGTTATGGCAGCTCCTCATCTCTGGTTCAGAATAAATATCATACACTGCACAGGACATCAAAGAGCGGCAGCAAGCCTTAGAATATGGATGAACCATGATGAAGAGGGTAGGTAAGTGAGAATGACAAAGAAATCAAAGGATTAAATTGCTAACATGGTGCCAATCAGTCAGTCCAGTCAGGTAAAGAAGAAGAATATTGCATTATCAAAGATACATGACACTAAAAGAAAGGGGTGAATAAATAATTGATTATGGGTTATGGAACTTCGCATTTCATGTACTTGAATAATAAGAAACATGAAAAGTTTTCTGAATAATCTGTGTAACATTCACTTACAAATGGAAATGATAATACTTTTTAATTCGGATTATTGTAAAATAGCTTTTAGATCTTCATAAAATGTAAAAAGTAATTCAGAATCTCAGGCAGATTAGGCTATCAGAAATCAGACAATTATCTGTTGAAAGCATACTGAATCTTTCTGGTCCTAATGAGGAAAAGAACATCAATGGGATAATCGAGTGAGCACAAACATTCGCCTGCGTGAGGACGTCTGTCAGTTCTGCAGTAACAGATAGCATTCTCAATGAAGTCATTTAATATCATATGAATTGTATAGATCATAAAGAATTTAAGGTAATATGTCACCACATACCTGTTCCCCCCAGCTTTGAGTGACTGGACCAGGCAGGGGAGATGTAGTCTCACCTGGCCCTGTGTTTTCATATGTGCAATGGTGCTTTGGTAATTGGCGCGCAAGCAGTACAGCCCTGATGCTTGCCAGGGTTGCGTAGTGCAGACATCTTCCACCCAGAAAGCATCAGGGCTGTACTTTGAGTGAACTGATTCCCGAAGAGGAACCAGGGAAAGTTCATGCCTTCATGCCTGTCCTTGTCAATCAAAGCTGGCGTTGGGCCTGGCTGAGATAAGGATTAGGGATGTTGTTGCAATGAGGTGCAACAGTCATACTCTCATTGCACAAAGCTGCTTATTTGCATATCACAAAATCACTGATTTCTCAGGAATGCAAAAAACAGCACTTGAATCAGGAGATGGAATACATCTGACAGTGCATTTAAAATATTTTGGAGGTATGTGCAGACAGAAATGAATGGGTCCGCAATTGGCTATAGAAATGAATGGGTCCGCAATTCCGTTCCGCAAAATGCAGAACAGAATTGCGGATGTGTTAATGGAGCCTAAATCTGTTTCAAAGCAACTGGTGAAACAAATGCAAAGCTTTCAGTTACTTGAATCACTAAACAGTAAGTACAATATGTTTTGCTGCTGATTATGGATATGGAATAAAGATGTCCAAGATTTTTTATTTTTTTTTTGCTAAGTATGCACTTTAGCATCATTTATGTCTTTTTCCAGACCTTTGGCAAATAAAATATTGATGCAAAAGGAAAAAAAGACATCTGTGGTAAATTTTACTTGGCTTAATAGAATTTATTCGGAATGCAGTTTAATTTTTACATCCATAGCAGGATTAGGAAACAGACACAGAAATAAAAACGAATAAAAAAAAAAAGAATGCAAGTATAATAATCTGTGTGTTTCCATCTACTGGGAAGCAAATGTTAACATTCATGAGACAACATGAAATGCTGTAGTCATAATTACATTTAAAATAAGTATGGATGTTCTGCAGTAATTTCTTGATTGTTTAGTTTTTTTTGCAAGTATGTGGATAGTTCAAACCTGAGGTAATAAAAAATAAGCACCATGTGAGAATCTTCTAAACTGAACAAGGAACGTCTAGCCACCATTATCCTGCATAGGTCCACATTGTCCACTAAGGTTAGCCTCACGGTAGCACTTTTAGATCTCTCTGCATGTCGTTATTGCCGGAGGCTACCGCAATGCCGTCCAGCCCCATTCACTATAATGGTGACTGGCGGAGATCTGACTGCAACCTGGCAAACATGCCTGAGAATCAGCCGTATGAAAAGCGATGCGTGCAGCGTTCTTTGTCCAGCTGATTCTCAGGCATGTTTGCCGGGTACCGCACCAGTCTCCATTATAGTGAATGGGGCCAACTGGGGTCAGTTCGTGTCTGCCAATGCTGGATACAGACATGTTTAATGCTAGTGTGAAACTAGCATAAATAGGTTGTCTAGTGAGGACAAACCCTATTCTCACAGCATTCCAGTTTGCTGATTTATGATAACTTCCTTGCCTCACACACACAGACACACACAGACCCTTGCAGGTCATCTAGCACGCAGACCACACTGATGTAAACAGTTCTAAATGGTCTAACGTGACACTTGGGTGACTCTCACCTCCCTTAAATGTCCTTGGAGTTGTGTGGCATTCATCATCCGGTGCCGGGGGGCATTGTTCGCAATGAAGCGGTCATCAGTGTGGGATGTGGTCAAAGGACGTCCACTTCTATGCCTTTCTGTGACTCTTCCAGTCTCTCTATATCTTTGTTGCAACCTGCTGATGACACACTGTGATACTCTAAGCTCAGTGGCCACTAACCATCTGAGAACATCCTGCTTGAAGCCTCACAATGACGAGGTACTGTTGTTGATCAATTGTTAAGTGTCGTCTTGGTCTCATGATGTCAAAATGTGAACAACATGATGAGGAGGACTGTTTAAATAACAATTCTAATTGAACCAATAAATTTATTGGGCATTTCATGGATCAGACACCTGTTGTGAATTTTGCCGTCAAGGTCCTTGTTAGAAAACTGCAAGTTGTGCAAAAAGTATTGAAACATTAAACATTTGGACATGTGCATTCAAAAGTTTAGAAAAAGTCACATTAAATTCGCCTTTAAAGGATAACTGTCGTATTATTATTTTTTTGAGTATTGGATTGTGGTGATTAATATCACCTTGGTGGCCCTATTTCAACTTTTCACTGTGTATTCAATTACCGCATAATTCCACATTTTTGTTCCCTGTACTGCCTACTTTTACCTGTGCTTAAAAATAGGGTTTCTAGACATGCTCCGTTTATCTGTTGAAGGACGGAGCACGCAGAAGCAGGCTGCGTGCAGGGTCACATTATTGACAGCCAGGGACTGTAAGTAAATGATTAAAGCCAGGACCTCCCCAGAAGCTGATGACAGTGCCTGGGCTGTGTGCACTTCTCCCTGTCCCTGCGCTTGGCAGACGCCCCCTCACTCAGCAGAGCTGGAGAATGCAGAGTTGACCCAGCGCACAACAGGGAAGGGAGATCTGCCATCTGCTCAGTGTATAAATGAAAGCAACATGTGGTAAGAGAACCCATTTGTGCTGCAGGAGATTAACCCTTTAGGGGGGGGCTCTGGTTACTGACACTTTTGGGGGGCTATTATTACTGGCTAGTGAGGGCAGGCGGGATTAGCCTCAGGGTGAGGGCAGTGGCGGCCATCTTAACTGAATAGTGAAATTGCAGTTTTATGCAGACTGGTTGCTAAATGAGGCTAAATGTGACAGTTATCCTTTAACCTCTTCAGGACACATGACGTAGGCACCTTGGCTTAATGTGACCCCCCCCCCCGTGTCGGTGATCGCCGCAAACCGCAGGTCAATTTAGACCTGCGGTTTGCGTTTTTTACCTACGGTTGCTGCGGCGGCGGGTGCCGCCATCGGGTCCCCATGCGGCTGTAGGGGGGTCCCGATGGCATGGAAGGCAGCGCAATGCCTAAGGAAGGCATCGCACTGCCTTCCGGTGACGAGCCTGTGAGATCCAGCCCCCTGGATCTCACAGGCCGGAAGCTGTATGAGTAATACTCACTGTATTACTCATACAGCCAATGCATTCCAATACAGAAGTATTGGAATGCATTGTAAAGGATTAGACCCCCAAAAGTTCAAGTCCCAAAGTGGGACAAAAAATAAAGTGAAAAAAAAGTTGAAAAAATAACGTTTTCCCCTCAAAAAATGAAAAGTTTCAATAAAAAATAAACAAAAACGCCATTTTCCCCTAATAAAGTAAAAAAATTTTTTGTAAATAATAGGGGGAAAAAAAGTATACATATTAGGTATCGCCGCGTCCGTATCGACCGGCTCTATAAACATATAACATGACCTAACCCCTCAGATAAACACTGTAAAAACAAAACAAAAAAAAAAACTGTGCTAAATAAACCATTTTTTTGTCACCTTACATCACAAAAAGTACAACAGCAAGCGACCAAAAAGGCGTTTGCCCACCAAAATAGTACCAATCTAACCGTCACCTCATCCCGCAAAAAATGAGCCCCTACCTGAGACAATCGCCCAAAAAAATATAAAAAATTATGGCTCAGAATATGGAGACACTAAGACATCATTTTAAAAAAAAAAAAAGCTGTTATTGTGTAAAACTTACATAAATAAAAAAAAGTATACATATTAGGTATCGCCGCGTCCATACCGAGTTCGGCTCTATAAAAATATCACATGACCTAACCCCTCAGATGAACACCGTAAAAAATAAAAAATAAAAACTGCTAAATAAACCATTTTTTGTCACCTTACATCACAAAAAGTGTAATAGCAAGCGATCAAAAAGTCATATGCACCCCAATTAAACCGTCATCTCATCTCGCAAACAATGAGACCCTACCTAAGATAATCGCCCAAAAACTGAAAAAAATATGGCTCTCAGACTATGGAAACACTAAAACATGATTTTTTTTTGCTTCAAAAAAGAAATCATTGTGTAAAACTTACATAAATAAAAAAAGTATACATATTAGGTATCGCAGCGTCCATAATAACTTGCTCTATAAAAATATCACATGACCTAACCCCTCAGGTGAATACCGTAAAAAAATAAAAAAATAAAACGGTGTAAAAAAAGCTATTTCTTGTTACCTTGCCTCACAAAAAGTGTAATATAGAGCAACCAAAAATCATATGTACCCTAAACTAGTACCAACAATACTGCCACCCTATCCCGTAGTTTCTAAAATGGGGTCACTTTTTTGGAGTTTCTACTCTAGGGGTGCATCAGGGGGGCTTCAAATGGGACATGGTGTCAAAAAAAACAGTCCAGCAAAATCTACCTTCCAAAAACCATATGGCATTCCTTTCCTTCTGCACCCTGCCGTGTGCTTGTACAGCAGTTTACGACCACATATGGGGTGTTTCTGTAAATTACAGAATCAGGGCCATAAATATTGAGTTTTGTTTGGCTGTTAACACTTGCTTTGTTACTAGGAAAAATTGATTAAAATGGAAAATTTGCCCAAAAATTGAAATTCTGAAATTTCATCTCCATTTGCCAATAACTCTTGTGGAACACCTAAAGGGTTAACAACATTTGTAAAATCAGTTTTAAATACCTTGAGGGGTGTAGTTTCTTAGATGGGATCACTTTTATGGAGTTTCTACTCTAGGGGTGCATCAGGGGGGCTTCAAATGGGACATGGTGTCAAAAAAAACAGTCCAGAAAAATCTGCCTTCCAAAAACCGTATGGCATTCCTTTCCTTCTGCGCCTTACCGTGTGCCCGTATAGCAGTTTACGACCACATATGAGGTGTTTATGTAAACTACAGAATCCGGGAAATAAATATTGAGTTTTGTTTGGCTGTTAACACTTGCTTTGTTACTAGGAAAAATGGATTAAAATGGAAAATTTGCCAAAAGATTGAAATTCTGAAATTTCATCTCCATTTGCCAATAACTCTTGTGGAACACCTAAAGGGTTAACAAAGTTTGTAAAATCAGTTCTGAATACCTTGAGGGGTGTAGTTTCTAGAATGGGGTCATTTTTGGGTGGTTTCTATTATATAAGCCTCGAAAAGTGACTTCAGACCTGAACTGGTCCCTAAAAATTGGGTTTTTGAAAATTTCCGAAAAATTTCTAAATTTGCTTCTAAACTTCTAAGCCTTGTATCCCCAAAAAATAAAATGGCATTCCCAAAATGACCCAAACATGAAGTAGACATATGGGGAATGTAAAGTAATAACTATTTTTGGAGGTATTACTATGTATTATAGAAGTAGAGAAATTGAAACTTGGAAATTTGCAATTTTTTACACATTTTTGTTAAATTTGGTATTTTTTTTATAAATAATTTTTTATTTTTTTTTACTTAATTTTACCAGTGTCATGAAGTATAATATGTGACGAAAAAACATTCTCAGAATGGCCTGGATAAGTCAAAGCGTTTTAAAGTTATCTTTACTTAAAGTGACACTGGTCAGATTTGCAAAAAATGGCCTGGTCCTTAAGGTGAAATAAGGCTGTGTCCCAAAGAGGTTAAAGCTTAGAGAGAATTTTAGGTTCATTCTGCAATTTCATCCACAAGCCAAATATCCCTAACTTTTTGTGAGTAGTGTATATGCACAAGCACACAGGGGGACATTTATTAAGACGCCGGTCTTAGTCCATGTTCGCTGCTGTTTGATGTGCCTAAGTTATGTAGAGTTGCCAGCCACTACATAACTTAGGTGCTATCCTGGCAGCCATGCAACTTGCTTAAATCTATGCCAGCTCCCTTGCTGGTGTAAATTTAAGTCATTCTCTACACCAAAAACAGGCTTGGAAAATGATGAATAAGATTGCTGGCCTGTCACAGTCATTACCGCTGGCTGTGACCTTCTGTCTATGCTCTCGCTGCAGCTCCGTTCCTCTGTATTATTTGTGGTTCTGTATGGGTTAACTCCCCTGTATTCCTATTAGGAGTTAATCCTCTGTCTGCTCCATGGGTGTGGTCTCTCTGCTGCACCCATGGAACCTGTATATAAGGCCTCATGCACACGACCGTATTTTTTTGCGGTCCGCAAAACGGGGTTCCGTTTTCCCGTGATCCATGACCGTTTTTTCGTCCGTGGGTCTTCCTTGATTTTTGGAGGATCCACGGACATGAAAAAAAAGTCATTTTGGTGTCTGCCTGGCCGTGCGGAGCCAAACGGATCCGTCCTGAATTACAATGCAAGTCAATGGGGACGGATCCGTTTGACGTTGACACAATATGGTGCCATTTCAAACGGATCCGTCCCCATTGACTTTCAATGTAAAGTCTGGAGTCCCTTTTATACCATCGGATCAGAGTTTTCTCCAATCAGATGGTATATTTTAACTTGAAGCGTCCCCATCACCATGGGAACGCCTCTATGTTAGAATATACTGTCGGATATGAGTTAGATCGTGAAACCTCATTTCCGACAGTATATTCTAACACAGAGGCGTTCCCATGGTGATGGGGACGCTTCTAGTTAGAATATACTACAAACTGTGTACATGACTGCCCCCTGCTGCCTAGCAGCATCCGATCTCTTACAGGGGGCCGTGATCAGCACAATTAACCCCTCAGGTGCCGCACCTGAAGGGGTTAATTGTACTATCATATCCCCCTGTAAGAGATCAGGGCTGCCAGGCAGCAGGGGGCAGACCCCCCCCCCCTCCCCAGTTTGAATATCATTGGTGGCCAGTGCGGCCCCCCCCCTTCCTCCCTCTATTGTAATAATTCGTTGGTGGCACAGTGTGCCCCCCCCACCCCCCCCTTCCTCCCTCTATTGTAATAATTTGTTGGTGGCACAGTGTGCGCCCCCCCCCCTTCCTCCCTCTATTGTAATAATTTGTTGGTGGCACAGTGTGCGCCCCCCCCCTTCCTCCCTCTATTGTAATAAATCGTTGGTGGCACAGTGTGCGCCCCCCCCCTTCCTCCCTCTATTGTAATAAATCGTTGGTGGCACAGTGTGCGCCCCCCCCCTTCCTCCCTCTATTGTAATAAATCGTTGGTGGCACAGTGTGCGCCCCCCATTGGCCCCCCTCCCTCTATAGCATTAACAACATTGGTGGCCAGTGTGCGGCCTCCCATCTACCCCCCCCCCCCCCCCGATCATTGGTGGCAGCGGGTTACTAGCAATAGTACAATAGTAAAAGATTCATACTTACCTGGGAGCTGCGATCTCTGTGTCCGGCCGGGAGCTCCTCCTACTGGTAAGTGACAGTTCATTTAGCAATGCGCCGCACAGACCTGTCACTTACAAGTAGGTGGAGCTCCCGGCCGGACACGAACATCGCAGCAGCCGGTAAGTATGAATCTTCTACTATTGTACTATTGCTAAGTAACCATGGCAACCAGGACTGTAGTAGCGTCCTGGTTGCCATGGTTACCGATCGGAGCCCCAGCGATTAAACTGGGACTCCGATCGGAACTCCGCTGCCACCAATGATGGGGGGGGGGGGGGGGAGATGGGAGGCCGCACACTGGCCACCAATGTTGTTAATGCTATAGAGGGAGGGGGGGCCGATGGGGGGCGCACACTGTGCCACCAACAAATTATTACAATAGAGGGAGGGAGGGGGGCGCACACTGTGCCACCAACGAATTGTTACAATAGAGGGAGGGAGGGGGGGGCGCACACTGTGCCACCAACAAATTATTACAATAGAGGGAGGGGGGGGCCGCACTGGCCACCAACGAATTATTACAATAGAGGGAGGGGGGGGGGCCACACTGGCCACCAATGATATTCAAACTGGGGAGGGGGGGAGGGTCTGATCTCTTACAGGGGGCCGTGATCAGCAAAATTAACCCCTTCAGGTGCCGTTAATGGGGGGCGCACACTGTGCCACCAACGATTTATTACAATAGAGGGAGGAAGGGGGGGGCGCACACTGTGCCACCAACGATTTATTACAATAGAGGGAGGAAGGGGGGGGCGCACACTGTGCACCAACGATTTATTACAATAGAGGGAGGAAGGGGGGGGCGCACACTGTGCCACCAACGATTTATTACAATAGAGGGAGGAAGGGGGGGGCGCACACTGTGCCACCAACGAATTATTACAATAGAGGGAGGAAGGGGGGGGCGCACACTGTGCCACCAACGAATTATTACAATAGAGGGAGGAAGGGGGGGGCGGGGGGGCACACTGTGCCACCAACAAATTATTACAATAGAGGGAGGAAGGGGGGGGCCGCACTGGCCACCAATGATATTCAAACTGGGGAGGGGGGGGGGGGGCTGCCCCCTGCTGCCTGGCAGCCCTGATCTCTTACAGGGGGATATGATAGTACAATTAACCCCTTCAGGTGCGGCACCTAAGGGGTTAATTGTGCTGATCACAGCCCCCTGTAAGAGATCGGATGCTGACAGCAGGGGGCAGTCATGTACACAGTTTGTAGTGTATTCTAACTAGAAGCGTCCCCATCACCATGGGAACGCTTCTGTGTTAGAATATACTGTCGGTTCGGAGTTTTCACGAAGTGAAAACTCAGCTTTGAAAAAGCTTTTATGCAGACGGATCTTCGGATCCGTCTGTATAAAAACTAACCTACGGCCACGGATCACGGACACGGATGCCAATCTTGTGTGCATCCGTGTTCTTTCACGGACCCATTGACTTGAATGGGTCCGTGAACCGTTGGCCATGAAAAAAATAGGACAGGTTATATTTTTTTCAAGGCCAGGAAACACGGATCACGGATGCGGCTGCAAAACGGTGAATTTTCCGTTTTTCCCACGGACCCATTGAAAGTCAATGGGTCCGTGAAAAAAAACGGAAAACGGCACAACGGCCACGGGTGCACACAACGGTCGTGTGCATGAGGCCTAAGGCTGAGGTTTCCTCAGTTCTGGGTCAGCTCTCCTGGTGTGTACTCTCTCTCCCATGCTGCTGACCCATGGGATCTGTGTCTGTCTGCCTGTGCTCTGTGGGTTTCCCTACTTGTTTTTTGCGTCCTTTTTCCTGTCCTCTTTCCTGTCTTTCTGTTCTGCCAGTTATGTTTTAGTTACTTTGTGTTTATTCTGATGTCTGTGTTCAGCAAGCCTTTGCAGCAGAGTGGCATGACAAGGCCATGCAGTTTACTACTGGTGGAGCAAGTCCTTCTCTGCTCATTGCCACTCCTGCTCCCTTTCATGAACTCCTGCTTGTATTATTAGTTGCCCTGTTTTGTATTTACCTGTATGTTATGTATGCCTATGTGCCGTCGGTACCTTCTGTTACCTGTTGTCCATTCGCTCCTGCTGTCACTGTCTAGGTCACGCTCCAGAGTGGACCCTGGCAACTTCCTGCGGCTAAGTCTAACCCTACCATCTAGGGCTCTAGTGAAAACCAGGAGTTGCTTAGTTACGCCCCTCTGGAGTATTACTAGACAGTGGCGCAGTGGGGGTTTTCTCCCACTGTGCTGACGGTACATAGAGCTCATGTTTTATCTGTGCTGCTTTCCATGTTTCTGTTTGTGCAATAAACTCTTATGTGTCTGTACCTGATTTCCGTTTATTGCTTGACGACGCGGTGGTCTCTCCTGGGACCTCCAACTCGTGACATGGCCCATCCCTCTTCCCTGCTCACCCCATGCCCCCTTTTCTCTGAACTGGCGAGAAAAAGAAGTAAGTGGCGTACACGGGGAAAAATATGCATATTTTGCTGCAAAACACCTTCGTGAAAAAATCGGCGCCTTAACTACGCCAAAAAGTGGCGTATATTCTTTTATAAATGACCCCAAAGTACATATAAGGCTCATTACATACATGCACATTCATTATATACATGTATTCGCACACAGGCAAGTGCAATCTGGAAGGAGAAGAGTGGAGAAATTACTTTTTTGCATTTTTGTTCTCCAATCTTTAGCAGCAACTGCCTCATCGCAAAATTTTTATGTGAGGCCTGTAAGTTCGAGTTAAACCAATGGTCCAGAGAATACAGCTATAAAAAAAATATCAAAATTTACATACTGTATACATATTTATATGTAAAAATACAGAACCACTTTATTTAATGCTTCAGGGGTTTCATTGGAGTGTAATTTCTGGGAAAACCACAGTTAATGTAGTCAGCAACAACAAGATTAAGTGTATGTTACCAGCGACTGAATGACAAATATTACTTTGGCCTGTTAACTTTAAAAATCATTTTCCCCACTTATCACTTCTTGTCAATCACACCTACAGAGCACATACTTTATTGTGATATTTCCTATTACAGAATTACAGAGACGTCATTCATACTCTCATGCATTCATACGCAAAACTTTGAAATATCACATATAAATATATAAAAGCTAAAGGGGTTGTCTGGGCTTTTTAATATTGATGAATTATTCTCAGGATAGGTCATCAATATCAGATCGTCTGGGTCCGACACCCGGCACCCCCACTGTTCAGCCAGTTGCATCATGAACAATTGGACAGAGTCCCTTAAAGAAATGGTGTTGGTGGTGGTACCCAGGTGTAGGAATGGCTGAGTGGTATAGGGTGGCCTACAATGTCCCTTACTGTTTTGTATGTGTCACGGTGCTCCTACCTGGATACGCTGGACCCCAGGCATTGTCTTCCGAAGGAGCAAATAAGGGGGGTAGTTAACTTAGGGATGAAGAACAAATCGAATCCAGACCTTGTGATGAAGTTCAATAACAGCTTTATTTGGCATAAACATTTCTCCAAACGGGTTACAGACTTTGTCTTGGTTCCAGCAGGTTTTAGCATTAAAACTCTGGCAGGCAAACTCGTCTCTGCTACATCTGTTGCTGCCTGGCTCTGCTGTACTAACAGGGTAGCTGTATAACTTAGCTTCCTCTGGATGCTGCAACTTCTCTCTTGGTAGTCTGTCTCTTAAGTAGTACCAGGGAACTCTACTTCATGGCTTCTGAGGCTTCAGGCTGTAGCCTCCATGTTCAGTATAGCTGAAGATGCTCTAGCTGGCTTAGACAGGGCACGTCCAGCAGGAACGTGCTCCTGCACAACCTCCCTTAGCAGGGGGTAAGCTGGAACTAACTCTAACTAGAACTCCACCCTTCTTAGAGCAAGTGGTTCATGCCCACCACACCACAGAGGGGGGGGGGGGTTAGAAAGGAAAAGAAGGTTCCACTCTATGTAACTATAGCTCTGCCTTGTTTGCTGCCACCTGCTGGTGAACCAGGCACATTACACGTGAACATAAATAGTTGCAAAATAGGAAATGCATATTGTTTGGACCTGGAATAAATACACATGATGTTAACCAATATACAGTAGCGAGGTGCAAAGTTTGTAATGCCACTCTGGGGCATTAAATGGTCACATGACCATGTCCATGCAGCTCTTTCTTATTTCCTGTGATGTTATGTCTATGGGCGTGTCAAAGCAGTAATACGGACAGTGATAGGTTAGTGTCTAAATAACTAGTTAGGTGGGAGGAGCTATAAACTAGTTGAGCATTGTTAGGGGCAGTGATACTGGAGCTGTGGCAGAGAAAAGAGAACTGCATCATGGATTTGGTTGGAAACACGAACAGGAAATGCTACATACAGGATGTAAAGAAACCAAAATGATCTGTTTTACATGGTGAAAACAGGTCGGGAGAGTCCAAATGAAAGTAAAATGGGGAGGTAAGCACATCTGTTAAAAACCATAATAATCCCTTGAAAGCCCCTTCAATTCATAACAACTTTATTTGTGATACACTACATATCACCTGAATCCTGAATATTGTTGTATAAGCCTTTACTGTAACTAAGGTTAACATTTTAAGGAGCTTTAAAAATATTATTATTTTTTTAGCTACACCTTTACATACTGTAGCATTCCGCATTTTATATGACAATTTTCTTTTTTGTGTTATACAATAAATGGTCAAACATAAGTGGAAATGGTTCGCAAACAGCATGGGTAGGATGTCTGGATGCATCTTGGACTCCCAGGTCGCTGCTGGGATCGATGTAGTACGCCAATTTTACAGACTGACAATAATACACACAAAATCGAAGAAAAAAATAGATTTTAGAGGAACAATTGATAGGAAACATTTTTTCCTGTATATTTACTTGTATTTAAAGTGCAAGTGCTGGGAAAAATTACAAGGAAGAGGTATCCGATACAACCTGTATATCACATAAAGGAGGGCCTCATTCACATTGTGGTACAATTGTTCAGGTAGTAGGACTCCTACACTCATAAAGAGTATGCACTAAATGAAAAGGCTGCCAAAAATTACAAGGAACCGGCACTCCAATATACCCTTTATTAGACACCCTTGAAAAATGATGATTGATGGCCTGCTGGTGACCCTCAAAAACATTAGGAGCAAGGTCCTGCTGGTGACCCTCTAAAACATTAGGGGCAAGGGCCTGCTGCTGATCCTACCATCTAAAACATTAGGGGTGAGGGTCTGCTGCTTAGCTGACCATCTAAAACATTAGGGGTGAGGGTCTGCTACTGAGCTGACCATCTAAAATATTAGGGGTGAGGGTCTGCTGCTGAGCTGACTCTCTAAGACATTAGGAGCGAGTGCCTGCTGCTGATCTGACTATCTAAAACATTAGGGGCGAGTGCCTGCTGCAGATCTGACCATCTAAAATATTATGGACGAGGGCCTGCTGCTGAGCTGACCATCTAAAACATTAGGGGTGAGGGCCTGTTGCTGAGCTGACTCTCTAAAACATTAGGGGCAAGTGCCTGCTGCTGATCTGACCATCAAAATTATTATGGGCGAGGGTATGCTGCTGAGCTGACCATCTAAAACATTAGGGGCGAGGGCCTGCTGCTGAGCTGACCATCTAAAACATTATTGGGGGCGAGGGCCTGCTGCTGAGCTGACCATCTAAAACATTAGGGGTGAGGGCCTGCTGCTAAGCTGACCATCTAAAACATTAGTGGTGAGGGTCTGCTGCTGAGCTGACTCTCTAAAACATTAGGGGCGAGTGCCTGCTGCTGATCTGACCATCTAAAATATTATGGGCGAGGGCCTGCTACTGAGCTGACCATCTAAAACATTAGGGGCGAGGGCCTGCTGCTGAGCTGACCATCTAAAACATTATGGGCGAGGGCCTGCTGCCAAGCTGACCATCTAAAACATTATGGGTGAGGGCTTGCTGCTGAGCTGACTATCTAAAACATTAGGGGTGGGGGTCTGCTGCTGAGCTGACCATCTGAAACATTATGGGAAAGGGCCTGCTGCTGAGCTGACCATCTAAAACATTATGGGCGAAGGCCTGCTGCGGAACTGACTCTCTAAAACATTATGGGCGAGTGCCTGCTGTTGAGCTGACCATCGAAAAGATTATAGTTGAAGGCTTGCTGCTGAGCTGACCATCAAAAAAATTATGGTTGAGGGCCTGCTGCTGATCTGGTACTACCCTCTGTAGAGGAGGAAACCGTCTCCTGCTCCTCCTCCTCATCATCATCCAATTCACGCTGAGAAGACGAACAGAGGGTGGTCTGACTATCACCCTCTGTACTGTCTTCCCCCATTTCCACCTCTTCCACATGCAAATCGTCCACCTTCATTGTGAGCAGCGAGCGTTTCAGTAGACACAGAAGTGGGATGGTTACACTGATAATAGCAGCATCGCAGTTCACCATCTGTGTTGATTCCTCAAAGTTGCGTAAAATCTCACAGAGGTCAGACATCCATGCCCACTCGTCGCTTGTAAAGAGCAGAAGCTGACTGGAAAGGCGATGACCATGTTACAGCTGGTATTCCACTACTGCCCTCTGCTGCTCACAAAGCCTGGCCAAAATGTGGAACGTGGAGTTCCAGCGCGTGCTCACGTCACACAACAGTCGGTAAGCTGGCAATTGCAAGTACTGCTGCAGCATTGCCAAACCGGCGGCAGCTGAAGATGACTTTCAGAAATGGGCACACACACGGCGCACCTTCACCAGTAGCTCCAGCAAGTTGGGGTAGGATTTGAGAAACCGCTGAACCACTAAGTTGAACATGTGGGCTATTAATGGTTTGTGTGTGAGCTTGCTGAGCTGAGCTCCAAAGCTGCCACCAAGTTACAGCCATTATCAGACACAGCCATGCCTGGTTATAGGTTGAGTGGTGAGAACCACAGCTCAGTCTGGTCCCTTATCCCCTGCCAAAGCCCTGCGACGGCGTGCTGTTTGTCACCTAAACATATTAGTTTAAGCACAGCCTGTTGCTGCTTCCCCACTGCAGTGCTACACTACTTCCAGCTACTGACTGATGACTGACTGGTGCTGCAAGTTGATAATTCAGAGGTGGAAGTGGAGGAGGAGGTGGAGGAGAAGGGGGGGTTGCAGCCACTAATGTAGGTGGTGGCGGAAATCCTGATGGAAGTAGGGCCCACAATCCTTGGCGTCGGTAGCGCCTGTGCCATCCCAGGGTATGACTCTCTCCCGGCCTTCACAACGTTCACCCAGTGTGCCGTCATGGAAATTTAGCGTCCCTGGCCACAAGCACTTGTCCGTGTGTCCGTCGTTAAGTGGACCTTCCCAATAACTGCGTTTGTCAGGGCATGGGTGATGTTACGGTACACATGCTGGTGCAAGGCGGGGACGGCACACCTGGAAAAATAGTGGCGGCTGGGGACTGAGTAATGAGGGACGGCCGCCGCCATCAGCATGCAGAAAGCCTCAGTGTTCACAAGCCTAAATGGCAACATTTCCAGGGCCAGCAATTTGGAAAGGTGCGCATTTAGTGCTATGGCCTGTGGGTGGGTGGCTGGGAATTTGCTCTCTTGTTCAAAAGGCTGGGGCATAGACATTTGTACTCTGCGCTGGGACACAGAAGTAATTGTGCTAGCTGATGGTGCTTGCGAAGGTCCAGGTGCAGGACGGGAGGCATACAGGCCTGCGTCTTGGACAGGGGATTGGCTAGCACGTAACACAGGCGAAGAGGAGGCAGTGGTGTGACCCGCAGACACTGGTTGTGGGCCCAGGCGTCCGGCCCACCTATTAGGGTGCTTTGATGCCATGTGACAGATCATGCTGGTGGTGGTGAGGTTGCTAGTGTTCACGCCCCTGCTCATTTTGGTATGGCACAGGTTGCAAACAACAATTCTTTTATCGTCTGCACTTTCCTCAAAAAAGCGCCAGACTGCAGAACACCTACCCCTTTGCAAGGGAGATTGCCGCAAGGGGGTGCTCCGGGGAATAGTTGTGGGCCTGTTTGGTGTGGCCGCCTTCTCACTTTTGCCACCCCACTGCCTCTTCCAGCCTATTGCGGTGCTGCGGATCCCTCCCCCTCTGTACTGCTGTCCTCACTCGACTTGCCACCTTCCAAGGTTGGGTCAGTGATTTCATCGCCCAGCACCTCCTCTTCCACTTCCTCACTCTGCTCATCCTTCTGACTTGTTGACCTAACAACAACCTCACTTATTGACAACTGTGTCTCAAACTCATCATCAACTTCTTGAGACACCAATTGCGTTTGACTTATTGGCAACTGTGTCTCATAATCATCATCCACCTCGTGAGACACTAATTGCCGTTCCCCACAGTCATCTTCTTGTAACTGTGGATGCTCAAGAGTTTGGGCATCAGTGCACACAATCTCCTCTTGTCCCTCTTTAAGCGGGCTTGGCAAGAGGCCCAAATCAAGGAATGGCGATGAAAAGAGCTCCTCGGAATATCCAAGTGTGGGATCACTTGTTTGCCAAGACTCTCCATGGTTGGATGAAGGATTATCAGGGTGAGGATTCTGCTGTTTCTTGTTCTCTGGCAGCAGGCACAGTTTCGCCACGGCCTCTGCGTGCACCATCAGCAGCACGGCCACTTCCCCGTCCCTTACTGCTTGCCTTCTGCAAACTAAATGGTATATATGCTTACAAGTATGTCACACGTACAGTAGTGCAGATTTTTTTAAGTGTATGCGCAAATAAATTAAACTGAATGTCACTGATATTCAGGATGTGCAAACGTTAAACAGAAGATGCAGCACAGGTAATGTCGCTGCCACCAGCAGTGAAAATATTAGACTGAATGTCACTGATATTTATGATGCGCAAACGTTATACAGGAGATGTAGCGCAGGTAATGTCGCTGTCACCAACGGCGAAAAAAATTAAATGAATATTACTGATATTTATGATGCGCAAACGTTATACAGGAGATGTAGCGTAGGAATGTCGCTGTCACCGGCGGCGAAAAAATTTGACTGAATGTCACTGATATTTAGGATGCGCAAACGTTATACAGGAGATGTAGCGCAGGTAATGTAACTGTCTGCAGCGGACAGCGTCTACGTAAAAAGTACACTGGATGTCAGATATTTTTATTATGAACGCACGTTAAACAGGAGATGTAGCGCAGATAATGTCGCTGTCCTCAGCGTCTACGGAAAAAGTACACTGGATGTCACAGATATTTTTAGTATGCGCACATGTTAAAAAGAAGATGTAGCTCAGATAATGTCGCTGTCCGCACCAAAAGTACACTGAATGTCACAGATATTTTTAGGATGCGCAAACCTTATACAGGAGATGTAGAGCAGGTAATGTAACTGTCCGCAGCTGACACCGTCTATGGTAAAAGTACACTGGATGTCACAGATATTTTTAGGCTGCGCACACGTTAGGGTACTTTCACACTAGCATTTTTCTTTTCCGGTATTGAGTTCCGTCACAGGGGGTCAATACCGGAAAAAAACTGATCAGTTTTATCCTATTGCATTCTGAATGGAGAGCATTCCATTCAGTATGCATCAGGATGTATCAGTTCAGTCCCTCTTATGTTTTTTGTCCGGAGAAAATACCACGGTATGCTGTATTTTTCTCTCCGGCCAAAAATTCTGAACACTTGCCGGAATGCTGGATCCGGCATTAATTTCCATTGAAATGCATTAGTGCCATTAAAATTGCCACATTGACGGATCCGTTCTTCCAGTCCGCGCATGCACAGACCTTTATATCTGTGAAAAAAATAAATACCAGATCCATTTTACAAGATGACACCAGATGGACGGATCCGGTATTTCAATGCATTTGTCAGACGAGGACGGAACTGCCTGCCAGAATCCTCTGACGGAAGTGTGAAAGTACCCTTACACAGGAGATGTAGCGCAGATAATGTCGCTGTCTGCAGCGGCCAAACAATTGGAAGCTATTTAGCGCAGGTTGCGCTAAAAATATATATTGCTGCCAGATACAACAATAGTCCTTAAAAGGACTTTTGGGTCTCTAACATCAACCCTGCCTAACCAAAAAATTAAATTCCCTACACTATCTGTCTCTTCTACAGCACAGCTCTCCCTGACTAAGACTGGCCGAACGAAGTGTCATTGGGTGCTTTACAGCACCTGATGACGCATTCCAGTGAGTGGCAGTACTTACTTGCATGTATATTGGCTGCATAGCAGCCAACAAATGTGCGTGGAGGAGACTCGAGCATGGCGCTCGAGCACACGCGGTATTCGTCCGAACACAGCGATGTGGCGAGCATCGCGATGCTCGAGCCAAACTGGTGTACTACTGAGCATGCTCGATCATCACAACACCTGACCATCGCAGCAGTATGAGCTTGTTTGACATCCCTTTCCAAAGTCATGGGTCTAAATAAGGAGTTGGGTCCCCCTCTGGGTACACCACATTTTACAATAGGCACTTTTCTATTCCAGTAGTTATTGTAGTGCTCTCCAGGCATCCTTCAAATCAACATTCTTTGGTTTGAAGGATTAATTCCACATCTTTCCCTTTCTCTAGAATCCAGTGGAGGAATGCTGTGTATCACATTAGCCAATGCTTACCATTGTACATGGTGACCTTGACTCATGTACGGCTGGTCAACAATGGAAACCAACCAGTTGTACCCAGGATTGCTGGCTTTACATCCATCAGGTTCTCCGCCAGCAGCTATATTACTGGCTCCAACACCCACTTCTCCTCTTCCGCCGCCTCCTCCTCAACTTCCACTTCCAGCAGCAGTCAGCCATCAGTTGCTCGCTGGAAGCAGTGTAGCACTGCTGTGGGTAAGTGTCAACAGGCCGTGCTGAAGTTGATCTGTTTAGGGGACAAACAGCACACCGCCGCAAAGCTGTGGCAGGGTATAAGGGACCAAACTGAGCTTAACCTACAACCAGGCATGGGTTTGTCTGACAATGGCCGTAACTTGGTGGCAGCTTTGGAGCTCGGCAACCTGACACACATCCCATGCCTAGCCCACGTCTTAAACTTAGTGGTTCAGCGGTTTATCAAAACCCACCCCAATTTGCTAGAGCTACTAGTGAAGGCGCGCCACGCGTGTGCCCATTTCCGCAAGTCGTCCACAGCTTCAGCCGGTCTGTCAATGCTGCAGCAGCGCTTGCGGCTTCCAGCTAACCGACTGTTGTGCGACGTGAGCACGCGCTGGAACTCTACGTTCCTCATGTTGGCCAGGCTTTGTGAGCAACAGAGGACAGTTGTGGAATACCAGCTGCAACATGGTCTTCGCTTTTCGAGTCAACTGCCACTATTCACAAGCGATGAGTGGGCATTGATGTCAGACGTCTGTGAGGTTTTAAAAAACTTTAATGAATCCACACAGATGGTTAGTGGTGATAATGCTATTATCAGCGTAACCATCCCACTGCTGTGTCTACTGAAACGATCGCTGCTCACAATTAAGGATGACGCTCTAAATGCCGCAGACAAGGAAATGGGGGAGGACATTATGCAGGGTGATAGCCAACCCCCCCTCAGTTCGTCTTCTCAGCGCGAATTGGACCATGAAGAGAAGGAGGAGCTGGAGACAGTTGCCTCTGCTACAGAGGGTAGTACCCATGGAACTTTAATTCCATTTGTTCAGCGTGGATGGGCAGAAGAGAAGGATGAGGAGGATGAGGAGATGGAGAGTCATCCTGATGTCGACATCGACGTCTTGCCTGTTGGTACTCTGGCACACATGGCTGACTTCATGTTAGGCTGCCTTTCCAGCGACCCTCGTGTTATATGCATTTTAGTTAACATGGATTACTGGGTGTTCACCCTTCTCGACCCCCGTTTCAATAAGAACTTCTCATCTCTCATTCATCTGGTGGAGAGGACGAGAAAAATGGTGCAATACCAGAAGATCCTTGTTGGAAAATTGCTCCAAAATTTTCCATCTGACAACACTGGCGGAAGAGTCCGTACTTCCTTAGGCAACCAAGGAAGGGAGACAAGGGGAACACACAGCAGTTCTAACAAAGGCAGGCCCACACTCTCCAAGGCATGGGACACTTTCATGACACTCCACCAGCAATCTCACCCTGAAGTGCAGACTAGTGGTACAAGGAGGGAAAAATTTTGGAAGATGGTGAAGGAATACATAGCAGACCATGTCAGCGTCCTAAATGATCCCTCAGTGCCTTACAACTATTGGGTGTCAGCTCAACTGCAGGCCCTCGCCCCTAATGTTTTAGAGGGTCAGCTCAGCATCAGTCCCTTGCCCCTAATGTTTTAGAGGGTCAGTTCAGCAGCAGGCCCTCGCCAATAATGTTTTATAGGGTCAGTTCAGCAGCAGGCCCTCAAATATAATGTTTTACAGGGTCAGCTCAGCAGCAGGCCCACACCTAAAATCTTTTACAGGGTCAGCTCAAATGCAGGCCCGCAACTCAATCTGAATGAGGCCCTCCTTTATGTGATATACAAGTTGTATAGGAATGCCTCTTCATTGTAATTTTTGGCGGAACTTGCACTTTATATACAAGTAAATATACAGGAAAGAAGGTTTTCAATACATTTTTCCTATAAAATTGATTTTTTTACTTTGGTTTTGTGCGTAAAACCTTAATTAGATTGTGGGCCTGGTGATCACTTTGAGCCCTTTTAAGCTGCATCAGCAGCAGCATGGTGATATAAATGAGTGGCAAGGTGACATGATGTGGAGATGGCAGCATGAGGAGGCCACATAGTGGCCCAAAGACTGAGTCTGTATAAAAGACTGAGGCCACAGATTGCTTAGAAAGATGCAGATGGAAACAATATGTGGAGCTGTATCCCTGTCACCTGCAGATTGATGCAGCTATCAAATTCCAGTTTGGTTTGTCGGTTTCACCTCAGCTCACCAGCAGGCCCGCACCTAAAATCTTTTACTGGTACAATTGTACCACAATCAGGGCCGGATTAAGAGCATCATGGGCCTGGTGCTGAGGATTTTGCTGGGCCTTTTTATGGAACTGCACTCAGTGTCTATATATATCTATATTTTATCGATACCATTAAAGTATTTTGTTCCTGCAACTACCCCTTCATTTGGCGTCTATCTTGGCAACATGGAGGGGGACCACGGGAGGGGGACCCTGAGGGTGGGGGCACCCTCAGGGCACTATAGTGTCAGGAAAACCGCTTTGTTTTCCTGACACTATAGTGATCATTTAACATGACTATGAAGATTACTGTTTTCTAGCTGCTGTGGACTGTGGACAACAGCAGCTAGAAACAGTAATTTTCATAGAGCTGTGTTATGATTTATGGACACAGCACTCAGCATGCTTAGCCAGTCAGATAGAAGGCTGGCTAAGCATGCTGAGAGCTATGTCTAAATAACATAACACATTAAAGGGATTCTGTCACCAGGTTTCACCCTTGTCAGCTAAAAATATGCTGATGTTCAGGGCGTCTTCACGATTCCTAATGTGGGCTTATAAATGTCATCTGTGGGCTTATTTAGCTAAAAAACAGCTTTTACTAACCTGTCAGTCAAACAAATAAGGTGCCCAAGGGGATGTTAATGAATGCAAGGTGTCGGCCGCACCCGCCTCCGTTCGTGCCCAGCGCCGCCTTTCCGGACTTCTGCGCCGCCTCCTAATCCTCTGTGCCGCCTCTCGCTCTCCCTCCCTCCCCCCTCCTCCTGCTGTAAGATCTCGCGCATACAGGGGTTGAGCGAAGTGCCGGCGCATGCGCACTTCGCTGTAAGAAGCCAAATGGAGAAGTCTGCACGGGTGCATCAGGCAGAGCCCTGTGCGCAAGCGCGAGATCTTACAGCAGAAGGAGGGGGGAGGGAGGGAGAGCGAGAGGCGGCACAGAGGATTAGGAGGCGGCGCAGAAGTCGGAAAGGCGGCGCTGGGTGCGGCGGGCATCTTGCACCCATTAACATCCCCTTGGGCACCTTATTTGTTTGACTGACAGGTTAGTAAAAGCTGTTTTTTAGCTAAATAAGCTCACAGATGACATTTATAAGCCCACATTAGGAATCATGAAGACTCCCTGAACATCAGCATATTTTTAGCTGACAGGGGTCAAACCTGGTGACAGAATCCCTTTAAAGAAATTACTGTTTCTAGCTGCTGTGGACTAGCAGCTAGAAACAGTAATTTCTTTATGTGTTATGTTATTCAGACTGAGCTCTCAGCATGCTTAGCCAGTCAGTAATTTTCATAGTGCTGTTATGATTTATGGACACAGCTCTCAGCATGCTTAGCCAGCCTTCTATCTGGCTGTGCTTCTTGAGAGTCACAGTCCACAGGCTCAGAAACAGCCTGTGGACTGTGACTCTCAAGATGCAAAGCCAGATAGAAGGCTGGCTAAGCATGCTGAGAGCTGTGTCCATAAATCATAACAGCACTATGATTGCCCTCCCTTCCAACTGGATGAGTTTATCTGATACCTGCCCTGCTCCAGAAGCTCCTGCTGTCTCGTGGGCTGGTGTGGCTGAGCGCTGTGGGCCGTGTGCTGGGCGAAACTGCTGAGTAGGTTGTACACAGCGCAGCGTGCAGGAGGGATAACCGCGGGCGCAGGAATAGGAAGTTCGGATCTTTCAGATGAATCGGTTCATTTGAATCAGCTCATTCAAATGAACCGATTCATGAATCGGATCTTCGGTTCACTTGCTGAGTCACTGACTGCTGAGCTGACTCGCAAGTGAACCGAAGACTCTAGGTGCCGGTGCGCATGCGCAGATGCTATCCATTCGATTCACTTGCTGCTGCTGACTCAGTCGGCTCTTCAGCTCTCTAATGAGTGAGTCCGGATCAGGAAAAGTGATGGATTATAGTGATAGTGAAGGGAAGCTGAGGCTGACGCCGGACAGGAGGACTCAGGACAGGAGGACTCAGGAGCTGTCACTGTGGTGTGCATTGTTGTCTGTTGTGCATTGTTACCCACAGTGACAACAGTCTGACACTGACAGTAGTACAACCAACCAAGTGAAGTGAAATGTGAATGCACGCACAGGGAAAACTATGTGCTGGATTGATAACAGTATTACAGTAACACAGTCACTGGCTGATAATAAAATAGTCCCCACAGTCCCCACTTAACGGAATCCATAAAGGAGATGTGAACCCACCCTTAGTTATATAGCTACTGAATGAGATGCCTTTAACATATATAACTCCTGAGAAGCCAATTTGATCCTAAAGGGTTAATTCAACCTGTAATGTAAACTCTGTGTCATCTGTCACTTCTCTTATCTCTCTGCTCCTGTCAAAGGCGTACATAGAAATCACTGGGCCCCATAGCAAGAATCTAAATTGGGCCCCCATTCCCCTTTTATAGCCCCTCCCACTACCCATTCCAGGCCACTCTCTTTGTTCCATGAACTATGTTCGCTGCTGTTTTATAATTTATGCTATCAGGGCCGGATTGGGATTACAAAACAGGCCTGGCACACAAACAAGGTATAATAGATACAGTGTGTACAGATGTATAGTGTATACAGCAGTGTAATTATATGTGAGGAACGTGGTATAATATATGCAGTGTGTTCAGGTATATAGTATATACAGCAGTGTACTGATATATGAGGTATAAATTACAGCTCGTACCTCACATATCAATCCAATACTGTATATACAATATACCTGTACACACCATCTATTATACCTCGTACCTAACATATCAGTACACTGCTGTATATACAATATATCTATACACACTGCATCTATTATACCTTGTACCTCACATATCAGTACACTGCAATATATATTATATATCTGTACATATTGCATCTATAATACTGTTTAATATATGCAGTGTGTGTGTGTGTGTATATGTATATATATATATATATATATATATATATATATATATAGATGTGAGGCATACAAGGTATAATACTGTAGATGCAGTGTTTATAGAAATATGTGGTCAGTTATGCACTATAGTCACTGTGTGTGAAGTACATGAGGTTGTGGTCACTGTACCTGTCTGAAGTATTATACATGAGTGAGCAATGAGTAAAAACAGGGCATGGAGGGGGGGGGGGGGTAAATGATGAAAAGTGGAGGACCTCCTCTTACCACTCCATTCCAGTCTGTATGGATCAATGCAGAGCTGCTTGTGAACTTCTAATACTTGCTGTTAGGGGTTGAAGGACCTGTGATGATGTCATCACAGGTCCTGGCAGATGTACCTTTCAAAACTAGGAACTACACCTTTTTTGGTGCAGTTCCTTTGCTAGATTCTGCAGGACCTGTGATGTTGAAGATGATGTCATCACAGGTCCTGGCAGATGCACTGTTCTAACCTGGGAACTACACTTTACATTGTGCAGTTCCCTTACAGGACCTGTGAAGAATCCTGCACTACTCAGACGACTCAGAGCTGCTCGTGCTTGCCTTGCCTCAGCTCTGATTGGTTGGTGGGCGGGGAGGGGCGGGGCTGGCAGAAGCAGCTTCCACTCTAGGATCATATTACGCTCCTCCCGTGTCCCTCCCTCAGGCTCCCTGCTGCCAGCGTGAGGTGAGCGTCTCTGCATTATCTGTGTGCTATGTGACGCTGCGCTGTGTACAACAGAGGACTTTTAGCGCGGGCCGCTCCCGACGGCCTTTTGGCTGGCAGATGGGCCTATTTTATGGTAGGGGCCTGGAGCTGCAGCTCCATCAGCCCCTACGTTAATCCGGCCCTGACCACAATGTGAATGAGGCCCTCCTTTATGTGATATACAGGCTGTTTCGGAGTGCCTCTTGCTTGTAATTTTATTGCAGCACTTGCACTTGTATCAAGGCCGAGTTATTGACCTGAATTTGTGGGAGGGGCGCCCTGCCCTATATCAGCTGCTCACCTCTCACATAGGGGCACGGACGGCAGCAGCATTCTGCGTTACTAGTCTCCAGCCGGCAGGTCTACGTCACAGCAAGATCTCCTTTGGCGCTTCCGGTCAGCTGATTCCTCCGTCGTCGCAACAGCCGGCGTCCGTGCGGCTCGTGTGGCAGGTAAGTGAAAGCTGCCTCTCAGTGCAGCAACGCCTCTTCAGTCCGGTCGGTGGGGTCGGTCCCTTCAAGGTATGGAAGGGACATCCCCACACCGGAGGGGCAGTCCGGCAGCACGACCCGCTCCCACGTGACTTGCACGCAGGTAGCAGGAGTCAGCGGGACTCCGTTCACACATGCTCTTTGGAAAATGCGCAAGGTTCCTTTTCTGCTGTTGGGGAGGCTTTTAGGGAGTGAGAAAAGGGGGGAGGATGTTTTTTGTTGTTGATTTGGTTGCATATGGGGGGTAAAGTCTAGCACGGGCCGCCGTGCTGTTAGTTAGGTAGGAGTATGATGCCTTACAGTGGTTATGTTGAAGGTGTTGGAGGATAACACTCTCAGTACCATGCACCATGATATATGAAATAAGGTACATTCCAGACATCACTAGGTGTAGCTTTGGTCCATTTCATGGTTGTGGGGGGGGGGGGGTCGCGGTGCTCTTATTGACGTGGTATTACGCACTTATTGCAATTTAGCGGAGTTTGTGCGCACAGGTACCCGCCATTTTGCGTGGGCCCCTTAGCCATTCAGCTGACATCGGTTGCACCCCACGTTTGATGCCCGGTGTGTCCATAATGTCTATAATCTCGTGGTTGGCAGGGGCGTCCGTGCATAAAGGTGGCGACACTCTAGGCAGGCTTTGATATAGAATGACGAAGGTCAGTGGTTTAAATAAATAAATAAAAAATTTAAAAATAAAAACTCATTCTGATTCCTGCAGGTGGTCAGGTTCCATTCGGTCATTACCGGTTTCCTCCTATACTGATGTCATGTCCCGTTCTTTTGGTAAGGTCCTCTCTCCAAGACTTTACAAGTTTTCTGCCTCCCGCTATACCTCATCTTCGTTCGTTATGCTTCAGCTGTCAGGTTGTCACCAAGGTCGGTTTTCTTTTCTTGCATGACGGTTCTGCAGAGGCGCTGGTGGTGTCTGTTTTCACAGGTGTTAGTCAGCAGGTCATGTCTCACACATCGGATATCGTGGATGCTTCTGGTGAAGATTTTGGTTCCAGGGTATCTGAATCCGGGAGTATTCCTTCTCTTCGCAACTGGACTGTGCCTAAACTTATGTCCGAGTTAACAAAGAGAGGCATTCCCTTCCCGACCACTGCCCGGAAGGCGGAATTGTATCGGCTACTGGTGTCCACCCCTGCAGAGCCTAATCAGCAAGAAGTCTCCATGGCTATGGTTCAAACCTCCTTGACTCAACTTCACGTTATGCTCAATAGTCTGACGTCCTCCATGTCTAGTGTACAATCTAGGTTGGAGTCAGTGGAGTCGAGGGTTTCGGGCTTATTTACACCTGCTGCACTGTTACCGGTCGTAACTACACCGGTGGCTAGTACTTCAGGTAACTTTGTTTCAGTGCCCAATGTCACGCCAGCCCATTTTATCCAGGCCAATATAAAAAAGGACATCCTCGATGGGAGGGACGTAAACCTAGCTTCCCTGCTAATTGCCACTCGTGACCTATCGGACAATAGGGTCATCGCTTGTGGCGATGTCTCTGTCGTCCTGAACGGTCGCGATCTTAGGCTGAGTAGGAAATTGACAATACCAGAATTTGTACTTGCTTTTAGTTTGTACCGAGATATCATTTGTTCAGTACGTCCGGATAGGAGGGAAGAATTAGACCTATACTTGTTCAGGGTCACGGAGCTAGGCTACAAATACGGTGGGTTTGGCTTCTATGACTATCATTGCTCGTTTTCCGCGAAGGCTGCAGCGGCGCTCAGCCAGTTTCAGTTCACCACCAACTTGGCAAATATTCATACAGAGATATTTTGCAAGCACTTCGCAGGGCTGAAAGCTCCGGCATGTTCATCTTGCCAGTCTATCTACCACACAGGCGAATGGTGTCATAATGCAGCGAATACACCGAGGTCCAATCCTTCTGCTCCTGTCCCAGGTTTGTCGGTTGTGGCCCAGCAGCATGCAACTATAATTTTTCAGCTTGCAATTATAGTCAATGCCGTCTGTTGCACATTTGTGTTAACTGTTTCCGGGCTCACCCGAAGGTTACCTGCTCATTAAAGACAGATAAACATTGCATAAGCGTCGTGAATGTGGATCTCCTGAAATTTTACCTGCAGGGGCACGAGGATACTTGTTTTTGCAATTTTCTGGTGTCTGGTTTCACTAGTGGTTTCCACACAGGCCTAGTAGCATTGCCAGATGACACTCATGAGTGTAGAAACTTGCAGTCCGCATTACTTCACCTTGTGTCCATAGATAGACTATTACAGCTGGAGTTAAACAAGGGTTACGTTATCGGGCCCTTTACAACATCCCCGTTCGAACGGTGGAGGGTCAGCCCTATAGGGGTCGTCACGGGTCAATTCTCTCATACCGGCTGAGGAGGTCAGCATGGTATACGCCTCCATCGATCAGGCAATCGCGCTTATCTTGACTTCATACTGTCTTTCATCGGGTACTGTCATGTGCACAGGCACCTTTCACATGGCACAGTGAGGACTTACTTGTCAGGGGTTCAACATCACTTATCCCTCTCTCATCCAGAGAGAATATCGTTATTTTCCAGTCATGTGATCAAGGCCACATTGAAAGGCTTACAGAATAGTACCCCCGGGGTAAGCTCCCGTAGACAGCCCATTTCCGGCCCGGTATTTAGAGACATGTCCGACCTGTTAGATTCAAGGCCTTTCGGGGTACTACAAAACTTAGTAGTTAAAGCTGCCATCTATTTGGCCTTTTACGGCTTCATGAGGCCAGGAGAATTCTCCTCTTCGTCACCTAGTAGGCCATTCTTAGCCCGTCGGCAGTTGGTCCCTAGCTCAGAGGGCTTTGTCCTGTCATTACCCGTGACTAAGACTTCCCAGTCAGGCCCCCCTAACCAGATAAAATTCTTCCGTACGACGCACAAATGGTGTCCAGTCCACGTTTTACAGGAATTGTCAGGGGCTTTGGGCGACCTCGGCTCTAACACTCCTCTGTTACCCTTCGGGCCAGCAGCGTTGTCCACCTCCCAGTTCGTCTCACATGTGCGTATCCTGGCGGTCAATTTAGGTTTAGAGCCACTCACTGTATCAGGACATTCCTTTAGGATAGGTGCGGCATCAGCTGCTTCCAAGAATCAAGTCCCGGCACACATTATTCGTAAATTGGGCTGGTGGCGCTCGTCTTGTTTTAATCGGTATGTTCCCAACCCTACAGGGGAGATTCCATGTGCCTTCCAGACTTTGGTGTTGTAATGTGTAAATAAATATATTTTGTACTTCATGCTGGTTTTTTGGCCTCTTTCAGGTGTACTCTCGACGGTAGCAGTTATGGCACAACTCAGACCGTTAACATCTGTTTTGAGTAAAGGAGGTGCTAGGTTCTGTCACATATAGCCCCGATCACAAGTATCAAGGCCGAGTTATTGGCCTGAATTTGTGGGAGGGGCGCCCTGCCCTATATCAGCTGCTCACCTCTCACAAAGGGGCACGGACGGCAGCAGCATTCCCCTCCCGGCCCGCCCTTTCTCTTTACTCTCCCACAGGGTATGCCCTCTTTCAGGTGTACTCTCGATGGTAGCGGTTATGGCACAACTCAGACCGTTAACATCTGTTTTGAGTAAAGGAAGTGCTAGGTTCTGTCACATATAGCCCCGATCACAAATATATATATATACAATTGAATATACAGGAAAGAATGTTTCCTAACAATTTTTCCTGTAAAATAGATTTTTTGGGGGCTGTTTTGTGTGTATTTTTGTCAGTCTGTAAAAGTGGCGTACAACTCGGACAACATGGTTCCCAGCAGTGACATGGGAGTCCAAGATGCATCCAGACATTGTCCCCATGGTGTTCCCGATCCATTTTGGTGGTGTTTCTGTCACTTTCTGACCTTTTCCAATGGATCAGGCACCCTCCCCTCTTCAGAGCAGGGGGTGCCTGGTTATCTCCCATTGTCTTCCATTATACTCGGGTGCTCGGCCGAGCACACAAATATAGCAATGTGTTCGGCCCGAACACCCGAATACTTTGGTGCTCAATCATCACTACAAACGATCCAATTACCCTATTAACAAGCATTTTGCTCGTTCATCGGGTAATCGGCTGTGCATTTACACCGCCAGATCATTGATAACAAGCGTTACTATGAGCACTTGTTAGCGATGATCTATGATTCTCCAGGAATTTTTCAACATTTTCCTGCCCCTCAAGCCATTGTAACACCAACTGTAACACCACGGAGGAAGGGGTCATAGTTTCCCCCGAAACGCGTCTGGTGAGAGAGGACCCCATACTTGCGATCATCCAAGAAGCCATACGAAAACCTTGTGCCAAATCCCCATTGCAGGACCGACCGCCACGTGAAGTGGAGAGTGGAAAGTTACAGTGTGTGACCCGACACCATAAAGAAGGGCCACACGTGTCAAACAACACTGCCAACGTGGGAGATCAGACGGACATCGCCTGTAGGACATCGGTCTACATTAATACCGGACCTCCGTCCAGAGCGACATTGGGGTGGAATCGAGGCATACGGTAGGATTACTCCAAGTTTATGCCGGCATATATCGATAACATTTAAACTGACAGTAGAGGAGTTCAGCGGGACCGCTTCAAGTGGATATCATATCCAGCACTATTTTGTTGTGGAATATAAGACCAGTAGAATTACAATAAGACATTACCACAATACTTCGAGTCAGCAATAAGTGAGTGCGATTACCCTACAACTTCTGCATTATATTAGGATCGCATCATGTCGACGCAACTACAGTATTGCTATAGTCATACTAGCATGGATGTATGGACTGGATTATATTTGAAGTTCCTTTCAAGGGGGTCAAGGGATAATTTATTCAATTATTCTAATATTGGTATTTATATGTTACCATTTGATTGATTGCTGCTATATCATTCTGGACTTTTTAGCCAACATATATTTTGGGTCAAATATTTTTTGTACCTGTTGTTCATTATCTATTTATTTATTTTAATTATATATTATATATCTATTAAATTACAAGATGGTTCCAGCATCCTGAGAGTGCCCAGTTTTCTCTAGATTTTATATACACAATTTTAAGTGGACAGGGTGAGTCCCCTTAACTGTGAGCACCTCTATTGGCCATAGTTGGTCCTGTGTGCCACATAACTCTTATTTCTACCAACTGGACAACTGTCACACATTCTTTAGATAGTTGACCACTATTTGCTACCTTTGATATGCTAATGGTCTTTTGTCCAGGTATACAGTATCTGCTCATACATAGAAACATAGAAACATAGAATGTGTCGGCAGATAAGAACCATTTGGCCCATCTGGTCTGGCCAATATACTGAATACTATGAATAGCCACCTAAATGAAGGATGGCCTTATGCCTATCCCATGCATGCTTAAACTCCTTCACTGTATTTACAGCTACCACTACTGCAGGAAGGCAATTCCATGCATCCACTACTCTCTCAGTAAAGTAATACTTCCTGATATTACTTTTAAACTTGTGCCCCTCTAATTTAAAACTATGTCCTCTTGTAGCAGTTTTTCTTCTTTTAAATATTCTCTCCTCTTTTACCTTGTTGATTCCCTTTATGTATTTAAAAGTTTCTATCATATCCCCTCTGTCTTGTCTTTCTTCCAAGCTATATATGTTAAGGTCCTTTAATCTTTCCTGGTAAGTTTTATCCTGCAATCCATGTACTAGTTTAGTAGCTCTTCTCTGAACTCTCTCCAAAATATCAATATCCTTCTGGAGATATGGTCTCCAGTACTGAGCACAATACTCCAAATGAGGTCTCACTGGTGCTCTGTAGAGCGGCATGAGCACCTCCCTCTTTCTACTGGTAATGCCTCTCCCTATACACCCAAGCATTCTGCTAGCATTTCCTGCTGCTCTATGACACTGTCTGCCTACCTTTAAGTCTTCTGAAATAATGACCCCTAAATCCCTTTCCTCAAATACTGAGGTTAGGACCTTATCACTGATTTTATATTCTGCTCTTGTGTTTTTACGCCCCAGGTGCATTATCTTGCACTTATCAACATTACATTTTAGTTGCCAGATTTTTGACCATTCCTCTAGTTTTCCTAAATCCTTTTCCATTTGGTGTATCCCTCCAGGAACATCAACCCTGTTACAAATCTTTGTGTCATCAGCAAAAATACACACCTTACCATCGAGGCCTTCTGCAATTTCGCTGATAAAGATATTAAACAATATGGGTCCCAGAACAGATCCCTGAGGTACCCCACTGGTAACAAGACCATGGTCTGAATATACTCCATTGACTACAACCCTCAGTTGTCTGTCCCTCAGCCACTTCCTAATCCATTCCTAGCTTTGAGAGGACAAGTATAGAAACTGTACTTACAGACTATATTACACTGGCACTTTTATCCTCTGTAAACTTATAACTGACGCTGCGGTACCGCAGTATTACCGCCTCTTATACAAGTAAAGATAAACCAATAATAAATAATATGGTCCCACACGACAATTTCCCACACATCCTACAATACCATAAGCAGAGGTATACGTGCAATGCACAGCTTGGATCCAAGTATGTATATGTGTACCTTACTGAACCTTGCTGTTACTTCTCTGCACGTCCCGATCCTCTTTTATATGCTGGTACTTGTGTTTAGGGAGGGGTACATCAAGCGTAATGTTTTCTGCTTGATATACTTTAGCAACTGATTGGCTGTGTGACTAGAACAATCAGTTCTAACACAGCCTGGGAACACTTCATTTTACATATATGATAAGTGGGAGTGGGAGCAACACTCTTCCCTGCTTCTGTGGGGGTTGGAAGGATGCTCATGAAGGAGGATGTGGGGAGGCGCCTGGTGTGGGAACCATACCAATGCAAATGTGAAGTTATCAATAGGACCTGGCTTTTTTGCTATGATGCTGCCTAGAACAGGAACCTATTGCTCATTGTAAAAACATTTACCCAGTAGTTCGTGAAAGACATATGTACTGTCTCTGTCTGTAACAGCTGATCCAGGCATCAAAGGTGGCGTGCATCTTGCCACACAGTGAGAGCTGCAAAGAGTGGCCCACATTCTCAGCTACATTATAGTATAAGGCAGGGATGGCTGTTTGGATAAATAATTCCGGCTATGTATCTTCCAATAAGGCTGAGCACATGCCATCAGCTCTCTAAAGGCAGCTGAATCCACTAAGTGTTAAGGCAGCAACTGCACCACCAGCAACTTGGCCTGGTGGAAGATTCCTGGCCACACATTCCTTTATTAATTGCTGACGATGGAGCCAAGTAGGAGGTGGAGGAGTAGTAGGCTGAACAGGAGAAACAGGAACTGATTATGACAATGACAAGTATGATGTACTGCATGTGGATGCGGCCAGGCTGCCGCAAAGGAGATTGGTAGGAGGATACTTTTGTTGCACTAGCTGGAAGCCATTTCTATTTTTCCACTGGATAGGATGATGCCATTTCATGTGCTGCAATAGAGCCATGGTGCCTAAGTTTGTGTTTGAATGCTCACTGCTTAGGGAAATCCTGCATATCTGGCACACTGCTTCACTGCGCACTGTGAAGAAAATGTGCCAGATGGTAGATCCTTGAACAATCTGAACAGAGCTAGCTGCAGCTGAGGTTGGCTTAGGTCTGGCACATTTTGAACCTGCACCCACATTATCAGTGGCATCATCAGTTCTCAAGCTGACCATAATAGAAGCAGATCTGGCGGAGGTTCTTCTCTTTATTTCTGCCGCAGCCACCATTCTCCTTCTCTAATGTTCCCTCCTTCAACCAATACTCCTAGTAACTACAGGTGCCATTAATACTACCACTAACAAAGCTATGCATTGGGTAGCTCCCTCTGCCTGAACCTCCTCCTCATGGTAGTACAAATACTGAAGCTTTTCACACAACTCATCAACAGGGAGACTCTCTTGAATATTTTAATAGCACATGGTAGGGTTTTTGTTGCCTCTTGTTAGGGAAAAAGAGGATCCCTCACTTGGAGAAAGCAGTAAAGACAGATAGGATGTAACTGAAAGGCTTCTCTGAGGTTTTTCCTCTGGCTCAAAGTCATGGTGTCAAACTCTGAAGTGCCATTTACATAAGCCTGCTGTGACTTAGAGGAGGAGTAAGCCACCCTGTCCACAATCTTACTCTTAATAATAATGTGGCACCTATTGGAAGCCAGGGAGAACTATGTCCTACTAGTACTACTACTACTGGCTTGATGGCTGGTGCTGCTACTAGCCACATTCTGAATTTTGGTTGTTATGGCTTGGGTCTTTCATTTTACACCCAGACCTCACCAACTTCATATGTCCATCCCCTTCTACAAACACACTGCACACTGATATTGTCAATTTAATTTGGTAATAATACCATTTTTGCAGCCCAATGTCTTTGAACACTGCAATCAATAGCACAGGTATACCATTTCACTTTTTGTAGTATAATGTGTTTGAACTACACAGGCTGATGCAGTAAAACATTGAATAATATGAGTACAACCATGCAATTTTTGTAGTGAAATATCTTTGAACTAAACGGTCTAATGCAGTAATTAGTTCAATAACATGTATATAACAATGCAGTGTTTGAGGTAAAATGTCCTTGAACCATGTATTCAATAGCACAGGTATAATGCAATTTGTGTAGTGAAATGTCTTTTAACTACATGGTCTGATGCATTAATGCATTTCAAAACACAAATATAACAATGCAATATTCGTGGTAAAATGTTTTTGAACTATGCTTTCAATACCACCGGTATAACAATGCAATTTTGTGGTACTATGTCTTTAACTACATGGTCTTATGCAGCAATGTGTTTGCTAACACGGATATAACAATGTAATGTTTGCTATAAAATATGTCTGAGCTATGTGTTCAATAGAGATGGCATTGCAGTTCGCCCGGCGCTCATTTTACGGCAAACTTTGCTCATTTGCATTTCGCCGAACAGGCAAACATATGGGATGTCCGCCGGCGCCATATTATTTGCATTGTGCAGAACTTTGACCCATGACACATCCATCAGGTGGGACAGTACAGCCAATTGAGACGTTTCAGCACATGGACATCCCCCCTACCCTATAAATAAACCCAATCTGGCAGCCATTTTACATTCAGTTTTTTGCCAGTGTAGGGAGAGGTTGCTGTGTGGAGCAGGGACAGAATGTTAGTGACACTAAACGCTAACTAATAGGTCCACAAAAGTCCTTTTAAGGACTGGTATAGGTATGCTATCGATAGGTGTGATATACTGAGAGGTGTGATATACTTATACTTTCTAACATATGAAGTATATTATAGTGCATTTGTATTGTGCAGGCTGCTGAGATACCGCTGCTAGATAGAAGGACAAGCGCTATTGAAATAGGTAATTGCAACAGGCGTGATATACCTGTTGCCCCCCAAAAAAAACTGATGGAGGGGTGTGATATACCTATAATATACCTTCTAACGTAGAAAGTATATTATAGTGCATTTGTATTGTGCAGCAGTTGTGTGCGGTTCTGCTGAGATACTGCAGCTATATAGAAGGACAAACGCTATTCTAATAACTAATTGAAACTGGTGTGATATACCTGCTGCCCCCCCAAAAAACCTGATTAAGGGGTGCGATATACCTGATTCCACAAAATACTGATTGAGGGATGTGATACACTGGCTTCCACAAAATATTGATTGAGGGGTGTGATACACCGGCTTCCACCAAATTTAGATTGAGGCCTGCGATACACCAGCTTCCACCAAATATTGATTAAAGGGTTTGATATACCAGCTTCCAGCAAATACTCATTATTAAGTTCTATATACCTGTTTCCACAAAAATACTGATACAGGGTATTGATATACCGACTTCCACCAAATATTGATTGAGGTCTGCGATACACCAGCTTCCACCAAATATTGATTAAGGAGTTTGATATACCAGCTTCCAGCAAATATTAATTGATTAAGGTTTGATTTACTGGCTTCCAACAAATACTCTTTATTGGGTTCTATATAACTGTTTCCACAAAATACTGATAGAGGGGATTGATATACTGGCTCCCCACTAATATTCACAGTAAAATGGTGCTGAATGAAAAACAAAAATCTTTGAATCTGATTTGTTTAGAATCAAATCACTCATTGCTTATGCACAATATGCAATTCAATGGCGGTTAATACCTCCATCACACGGTCTGATATGGGTGTGGCTTACAGGCTTGCTTTATTCACATTGCATTAGTTGTCCTGCTATGCGGTTGTGTGGAAGCTTGGCTGTGAGCTGGATTACATCACCTTCAGACCTTGTTCACACCATAGTTAGCGTAGTGGTAGGACCCTTTGCCATGCTGAGAGACCGTGACGTGGTGCATGATGGGCTCCGATATTTTCCTGACAGGAATATATTGGCGAAAGTCTCAGCTTTTAATATCTGCTTGTATGACCAGCTAGTATAGTCAGTGGCATATCCCTTTGGTGCATTTTCCTCAGTGATTTATATCAATGGCAGTTAAGACTGCAGTGATCCCACTCCATCACTGCGGATTGGCCAGCTTTCTCTAAAGTGGAGGAGCAGTCATCTAAATTTGGTCGTGCTGTGCTCCACCAATGATTATAACACATAGATAGAAACAGGTACACAGAGGCAGGACACTCAAGAGACAGTACTGAGAAAGGATTGCATGGAAACAATATCCAGATATATATACAAGATATACAATATCCAACAAGAACATATAATTTCCAATACTACAAATTACCAAAAGGGATCATTGCTTCAGCTTTAGAAATACATGGCACACCAACAGCTGTGGCTATGGGATGCCATCATTTTTTTAAAAAATCTGTTGACCTTGAGAGATGCCAAAAGCATAGGAATAATAATAAAGTATGCCTCCGGGACGTGTTGCTGACTGCTTAAGAGCCAGCTCTTAAGGTCAAACGTGCTACTTTCAAATCCTTTATGTTTATGTGACATGATCAACTTACATGCTCAACTTACTTTTAAAACACCCCAAACCATTAAACTCTGTGCTTCTGCTACATGTCTATGATATATTGCTTCAAATGCACTGAATAAATTTATTTGGGGTTTAAACTAAGCCAAAGTTTACAATTCAGTCACAAAGATCATAAAATAGATGCAAGTGCTTGTTATATCTCAGCATTAAGTCATTACTTGTACGGTATTGGAAGGTGACATAACAATTTATTTTGCCTAATTACAGGGAACACCATGCTGGTTTTATTATTACAGCTTATTCTACTACAACACAGCTTATCTAGTTAAACACTTTGTAGTTTGTAAAAGATAAACTCTCAGTATTCTGCTTTTGGCATGGAGTTGATGGACATTACAGAAAGCTCCCATTTTCCTTCATAGTAAACTCGTAAGAGGAGGCTGGCATCAGGTTCACTTAGAAATTGCTGATAACTAAAGGGCAAAGAAAACTGTTCACCATTTGATACTTACAGGAGAGCATGACCAGAATTCACCTCTTCATTATGTTTGTCCCTTTGAGTGGTCACACACAGTAGATGAATGCCAGCCAAACCTGCCAATGTTAACAGGAACAGCCAACCATCTAATGTGTATGGTGTGTCCCGAGTCTCCCTCAATGGCAGATGAAGGAGGAAATATGGGTCTTGCATGTTGTATTTAATCATGGTCAATGCTTTTGCTCTCAAGGCCACTGCCAAAGGTGTCCAGCAGCAGCTAATTCTCCTTTTCTTTTTGACAACACATGCACACTTGATCTATCTCCCCATCCACTATCTATCTATCTATCTATCTATCTATCTATCTATCTATCTATCTATCTATCTATCTATCTATCTATCTATCTATCATCTATATCTCATCTACCTAACAACTATTTTTGTAATCATATTTAATGACCAAACAATTTTCTATAATAATTAATTTGATTAAAAAGACAATATCATTAGCATGGTGGTGTCTACGGAGCCTGTATGGCAGCATTCACGGATCCCATGAGTCCATATTAATGGGCTGTCGGCACACGGCATGCTGCTGAAAGGTATGACTCTGTGAAGCAGCATAAATAAAATCTCTGTAAAGAAGAATATACTGGAACATGCTACTATTAATTTTCTCAAAAATTCATTTGTTGTCTCTGAGAAAAACCTTCACGTATCTTTGTAAAAAAAAAATTGTCAAAAAGGGGTCAATATGAGTACATACGCATAGCAGGGTACAAGAACTATATTACAGATCTATTTTGCACAAATCTAAAATATGACCTTGTGCATGAGCCCTAATCTGAGAATTCTTATTTTTCTACATTTACTTTTAAACGGAAGTACTAGAACAATGGAAAGTGGACAATGAGAGGATATATGGAACGTGACCACAATACTCAATCACAGAGCACAAAAGTTCAATGACAAATTCAGTTCTGTTATAACTGTACATATTATAATACTTGATCTCTTCAATAGTGATTGACGAACATCGACCGGGACAGTTCACGAACGCGAACTTGCGTTCGCGATCAAATGTTTGCGAGCCGTGGTTTTGCAGCGGGCCCCATTGACTTTAAAGGCAGGCGAACCTGAAAAACCTTAAGGTCATATTTTCAGCCACCAAATATTTACTAGAAGTGCACAAATAGTCCCACAACATGGACAGTGACATAACAGAGGGGGATCATTGGCATAAATTTCCACAAAAAATATCTATTTTAATCAGGGGCCATTTTTATGCGTCTCAAATAGAAACTCTAAAAAATGTGTCCTGCTGGAGACTAGAAAAAAATTATTTTAGGCCACAGGAGTATAGGCCCCAAAAATTAGGCATTCACCTGACATAAAAGAACTTGTGATGATGTGGCTGGAGGTACATTAGGCGGTCACTGGATAAAAATTTTACTGCAGGCCAGTACATACCCCAAAAATTAGGCATTAACCTGACAGATAGAACTTGTGATGATGTGGCTGGAGGTATATTAGGCGGTGACTGGATACAAATTTTACTGTAAGCCACTGGAGTAGAGGCCCCAAAAATTTGGCATTAAACTGACAGAAAAGAACTTGTGATTATGTGGCTGGAGGTACAGTACATTAGGTGGTCACTGGATAAAATTTTTACTGTAGGCCAGTACAGGCCACAAAAATTAGGCATTCACCTGACAGAAAATAACTTGTAATGATGTGTCTGGAGGTACATTAGGCGGTCACTGGATAAAAATGTAACTATAGGCCACTGGAGTACAGGCCCCATAAATTAGGCATTCACCTGACAGAAAAGAACTTGTGATGATGTGGCTGGAGGTACATTAGGCGGTCACTGGATAACATGTTTACTGTAGGCCACTGGAGTACAGGCCCCAAAAATTAGGCATTTACCTGACAGAAAATAACTTGTGATGATGTGGCTGGAGATACATTAGGCTGTCAGTGGATAACATTTTTACTGTAGGCCACTGGAGTACAGGCCCCAAAAATTAGGCATTCACCTGACAGAAAATAACTTGTGATGATGTGGCTGGAGGTACATTAGGTAGGGTTGAGGGAACCCGAACTGTAAAGTTCGGGTTCATACCGAACTTTAGGATTTTTGGAGCCCGGACCCGAACCCGAACATTTCAGTAAAAGTTTGGGCTCGGGTTCGGTGTTCGGCGCTTTCTCTGCGCTTTTTGAAAGGCTGCAGAGCAGCCAATCAACAAGCGGTTAACTGTCTGAGCTTAGAAGCCATCACAGCCATGCCTACTAATGGCATGGCTGTGTTGGCCAGAGCAGCATGTGACCCAGGCTCTATATAAGCTTGAGTCACATAGAGCTGCATGTCACTCTGCTGTTACAAGTGTAGGGAGAGGATGCTGCTGGACTGGTGATTTCAGGGAGACAATAGGAGAGAATCTAACTCAGCGATCTACATAGAAATAGTTGTGTGGGTGCAGGGCACAATCTTTTTACCCTGCCCTGAGCCCATTGACCAAAAAAATATAACTTTTATCCGTCTGTTAGTTAGGTGGGCGGCGGCCATTTTATGCAAGCTCAGTGCACCAGCACTGCATCTGAGCTTTTGGGACATTGAAAATCACAATTTTTTTGGGCAATCTACAACATCTGAATTAGTCAGTGTGCAATTTAAGCTAGAAATACAGCCATCATTTTCTGGGGTTTTAAAAACACACTTTTTTTTGCCAAAAACCAGTATTGTAACGGTCACGTACACACACACACAGGGGGAAGGATAGTGACCACTGCGCTCCACCCTCACCCCTGGCCCTGCCTACTTGCCTCACGAGTCCTGATGACAGGGGACAACTGGACGGCAGTCCCTAACTTAGGATACGTGCGGGAAGGACAGACAAGACAAATAACGGATAGTGAACGGACCGGGTCAAAACCAAAAGGAAAACGCAGTATAGAGGGATAAGCAAAGAATGGTCAGGAGAAGCTGGGGTCATAAATACCAGGAGAGTCGAGAAGTACCAAAGGAGTCTGCAAAGAATAGTCAGGTGGAAGCCGAGGTCAAAATACCAGGAGGGATGCGCAGTACAGGAGGAGCAGGCAAAGGATCGTCAGGGAATAGAGATGTCCCGAACTATTCGCCGGCGAACAGTTCCCGGCGAACATCGCTTGTTCGCGTTCGCCGCGGCGGACGAACATATGCGATGTTCGGTCCGCCCCCTATACGTCATCATTGAGCAAACTTTGACCCTGTACCTCACAGTCAACAGAAACATTCCAGCCAATCTGCAGCATACCCTCCCTCCCAGACCCCCCCACCTCCTAGCAAAAAGCAAGGACAGCATCCATCTTAGATTCATTCGGAAGCTGCAGTCTTAGTGAGAGGAGGGACAGTGCAGCTGCTGCTGATTTAATAGGGAAATCGATAGTTAGGCCAGTGTATTCAGTGTCCACTCCAGTCCTGAAAACTAATCTGATCTGCTGTAAGGACAGCGTCCTGACAGCACCCCAAAAAGCCCTTTTTAGGGCTAGTACATCAGTCTGCTTTTTTTTTTTTCCTCTCTGTAATCTAATTGCAGTTGCCTGCCAGCGTGTGTGTCAGGCACACAGCGTATACTGTGCCCACTTGCCCAGTGCCACCACTCATATCTGGTGTCACAGTAGCTTGCATGTAAAAAGATAAAAAATATACTTTTTTGACTGTAATATAATTGCAGTTAGTTGCCTGCAAGCGTGTGTGTCAGGACTGTGCCAACTACTGCCAGTGCACAGTGCCACCAGTCTCACCATTATCTGGTGTCACAGTAGATTACATAAAAAAATTAAAAAAAAATTTGGACTGTAATATAATTGCAGTTAGTTGCCTGCAAGCGTGTGTGTTAGGCCTACAGTGTGTACTGTGCCAACTACTGCCACTGCACAGTGCCACCAGTGCCACTCATATCTGGTGTCACAGTAGATTACATTAAAAAAGAAAAAAACTTTTTGGACTGTAATATAATTGCAGTTAGTTGACTGCAAGCGTGTGTGTCAGGACTGTGCCAACTACTGCCAGTGCACAGTGCCACTCATATCTGGTGTCACAGTAGATTACATTTAAAAAAAAGAACCAATTTTTTGACTGTAATATAATTGCAGTTAGTTGCATGCAAGCGTGTGTGTTAGGCCTACAGTGTGTACTGTGCCAACTACTGCCAGTGCACAGTGCCACCAGTGCCACTCATATCTGGTGTCACAGTAGATTACATAAAAAAAACTAAACTTTTTTGACTGTAATATAATTGCAGTTAGTTGCCTGCAAGCATGTGTGTTAGGCCTAAAGTGTGTACTGTGCCAACTACTGCCAGTGCACAGTGCCACCAGTGCCACTCATATCTGGTGTCACAGTAGATTACATTAAAAAAACTAAAAAACTCTTTTGACTGTAATATAATTGCAGTTAGTTGCATGCAAGCGTGTGTGTTAGGCCTACAGTGTGTACTGTGCCAACTACTGCCAGTGCACAGTGCCACCAGTGCCACTCATATCTGGTATCACAGTAGATTACATTAAAAAAAACAAAAAAAAACTTTTTGGACTAATATAATTGCAGTTTGTTGCCTGCAAGCGTGTATGTTAGGCCTAGAGTGTGTACTGTGCCAACTACTGCCAGTGCACAGTGCCAGCACTCATATCTGGTGTCACAGTAGATTACATAAAGAAAACAACAACACTTTTTTGACTGTAATATAATTGCAGTTAGTTGCCTGCAAGCGTGTGTGTTAGGCCTACAGTGTGCACTGTGCCAACTACTGCCAGTGCACAGTGCCGCCAGTGGCACTCATATCTGGTGTCACAGTAGATTACATAAAAAAAAAACCACTTATTTGACTGTAATATAATTGCAGTTAGTTGCCTGCAAGCGTGTGTGTCAGGACTGTGCCAACTACTGCCAGTGCACAGTGCCACCAGTGCCACTCATATCTGGTGTCACAGTAGATTACATTTAAAAAACAACAACACTTTTTTGACTGTAATATAATTGCAGTTAGTTGCCTGCAAGCGTGTGTGTTAGGCCTACAGTGTGTACTGTGCCAACTACTGCCAGTGCACAGTGCCACTCATATCTGGTGTCACAGTAGATTACATTTTTTTAAAAACAACACTTTTTTGACTGTAATATAATTGCAGTTAGTTGCCTGGAAGCGTGTGTGTTAGGCCTACAGTGTGTACTGTGCCAACTACTGCCACTGCACAGTGCCACCACTCATATCTGGTGTCACAGTAGCTTGCACACATAGTACAACTAATCTAAAAAAAATGACAGGCAGAGGCAGGCCACCCCGCAGGGGCCGTCGTGGTCGTGGTGCTGTAATTCCCTTTGGCCCTAGAATAATGCCCAGTGTTCAGAGGCCACGTACCCTGAACTCGAAAAGTTCTGAGGACATAGTTGACTGGCTAACACAGGACACCCAATCTTCTACAGCTTCCGCTCGGAACCTTGACGCACCATCCCCCTCCAACTCAGCTTCGGGCACCTCTCAAGTTACCACTCGCCCGCCTGCAACAGTAGCGCCACAGCTGCTTCACTTGATCTGTCAGAGGAGTTATTTGCACATCAGTTGGAAGAAATGAGTGATGCGCAACCATTATTGCCAGAGGATGTAGATAACAGGGATATGTCTCAGTCAGGCAGCATTACACACATGGACGTACGGTGTGATGATGATGTTGTACCCGCTGCTGCTTCCTTTGCTGAGTTGTTAGATACAAGTAAAGCGGTTGATGATGACGAAGTGTCCGTGGATCTCACGTGGGTGTCCGCTCGAAGAGAAGAAGAACAGGGGGAAAGTTCAGATGGGGAGACAGAGAGGAGGAGGAGACGAGTTGGAAGCAGGGGGAGGTCGTCGCAAGGAGCTAGTGGCACAGTCAGACAGCATGTATCGGCACCCGGGGTCAGCCAGACAGCACGCCAATCAACGCATGCTGTTGCCACCATCAGAATGCAAAGCTCAGCAGTGTGGTATTTTTTTTGTGTGTCTGCCTCTGATAACAGCGATGCCATTTGCAACCTGTGCCAAAAGAAACTGAGTCGTGGGAAGTCCCAACACCCACCTAGGTACAACTGCTTTGCGAAGGCACATGATCTCAAATCACAAACGCCTAGGGGATCAACACATGAGTACAAGCAGCACACAAACTCAAAGCCGCCATCCTCCTCCTGGTCCAGCCTCTTCAACCACGTCAACCACTGCTGTCCTCCTTGCCCCCTCTCAACCATCCGTCACTCCGCCTCTCGCCTTCAGCAGTTCCTGCTCATCTGCCCACAGTCAGGTGTCTGTCAAGGAAATGTTTGAGCGTAAGAAGCCAATGTCACAGAGTCACCCCCTTGCCCGGCGTCTGACAGCTGGCTTGTCGGAACTTTTAGCCCGCCAGCTTTTACCATACAAGCTGGTGGAGTCTGAGGCCTTCAAAAAATTTGTAGCTATTGATACACCGCAGTGGAAGGTACCCGGCGAAATTTATTTTCACAAAAGGCAATCCCCAACCTGAACTCTATTGTGGAAAAGGAAGTCATGGCATGTCTGGCACACAGTGTTGGGGCCAGGGTCCATCTGACTACTGATGCCTGGTCTGCAAAGCACGGTCATGGCAGGTATATCACGTACACTGCGCATTGGGTAAACCTGCTGAGGGCTTCCAAGCATGGAATGCGTGGCTCTGCAGAGGAGTTAGTGACACCACCACGACTTGCAGGCAGGCCTGCTGCCACCTCCTCTACTCCTCCTACTCCATCCTCTTTGCTAACCTCCTCGCCTGAGTCCTCTTCTGCTGCTGCGTCTTGCTCCACATCAACTGCACCCCCCCAGCTCCCCAGGGGCTATTCCACATCCCGGATACGACAGTGTCACGCCGTCTTGGGGTTGACTTGCCTGAAAGCAGAGAGTCACACCGGACCAGCACTCCTGTCCGCCCTGAATGCACAGGTGGATCAGTGGCTGACTCCGCACCAACTGGAGTTCGGCAAAGTGGTGTGTGACAACGGAAGCAATTTGTTGGCGGCATTGAATTTGGGCAAGTTGACACATGTGCCGTGCATGGCACATGTGTGTAATCTGATCGTACAACGCTTTGTGCATAAGTACCCAGGCTTACAGGACGTCCTCAAGCAGGCCAGGAAGGTGTGTGGCCATTTCAGGCGTTCCTACACGGCCATGGCGCACTTTTCAGATATTCAGCGGCGAAACAACATGCCAGTGAGGCGCTTGATTTGCGACAGACCACACTAGGGAATACAGCTGAGCACCAAGTGCCCAGCTCGGTGCTCAGACCTCCCCTGGTTGCTGGGGGAACTGAGGACGCCGGCCATGCGGAGGAGCCAGTCCATCTGCCCCCTATCACCTAGGAGACGAGGACGCTATGCTCGTCCTTGCTCCTGCACAGAAACGGGACGCCGAAGGCGCTGAGGAGAGCGAGCGCCTCGGCGTCCCGTGACAGTACCCCTCCTCTTATGGGGGGCCACCGGACCCAAGACTTCAGGCAACGGCCTTTCAGGATGTTCTAAATGAAATTTTCAAACCAGTCTAGGAGCATGAACCTCCCTAGCAGGTATCCAAGATCTCTCTTCGGGTCTATACCCCTTCCAGTGAATCAGGAACTGTAAGGAATTACGCACTCTCCTGACATCCACTATCTTAGACACCACATACTCGACAGCATCATTAACAAGAACCGGCGGAGGCGAGGCTTTCGATGGTACAACAGGTTCGAAATATTTTTTAAGCAGAGATTTATGAAACACATTATGAATGTGGAACGACTCGGGCAGCTCAACCTAAACGATACCGGATTAATCACCTCCGTGATCTTATACGGTCCAATAAAACGAGGAGCAAATTTTCTAGAAGCTACCTTGAGAGAGAGATTCTTGGAGGACAAACACACCTTATCCCCAACCTGAAGCCCTTTGAGGCTTTTCTAGGTTCGATTGAACCCGGACCCAAACTGTGCACAGTTCAGATGAAAGCTTATCCACCTCAGGGTTAGAGGAGGAGACGGATGACCCAGAATGAAAACGGGGATGAAAACCATGGTTACAAAAGAAAGGTGAAACCCCAGCAGAAGAATTAACACGGTTATTCAAAGCAAATTCAGCCAACGGAAGGTATTTAACCCATAATTGCTGGTCATCAGCAACATACAACCTCAGGAATTGTTCCACAGACTGATTAAGGTATTCAGTCTGCCCATTACTCTCAGGGTAGTAGGCGGAGGAAAAAGACAACGAAATCTGGCATTTTCGACATAAAGCCCTCCAAAACTTGGACACAAACTGCACACCCCTGTCAGATACAATATTTTCCAGGATACCATGTACAATCTCTTTCACAAAAATAGACGCCAGGGTTTTGGCATTCGGGAATTTAGACGGGGAATAAAATGAACCATCTTGCTAAACCTATCGACCACTACCCAAACCACAGTCTTACCCTCTGCCGGCGGCAGGTCAGTAATAAAGTCCATCGAGATATGGGACCAGGGTCTACTGGGAATGGGTAGGGGTCGTAGGTCACCAGCAGGGCGAGTCCTAGGTGTCTTAGACCTAGCACAAACCAAATCCATGTCCTTGCGTTCAGGCTTAGAAAGATTATAAATATGCCCCTTAGGAAACCTGGCACCTTCTACTAATTCTATGGCGCAATCAAAAGGTCTATGGGGGGGTAGGACCTCTGGGGTTGGTGATGAGAACACATCAGAATATTCCCTAATGACTGTGGGTAATGTATCAAATTCTACTGAGACCCCAGCCTGTACCACGGACAAGCACGAATCGCATTTAGGTCCCCATCTCACCAACTCCCCTCTGGACCAATCTATAGTGGGGTTGTGTAATCGGAGCCAAGGCAACCCTAGTACCACCTCGACCGGTAAGTTTTCCAGGACTAAGAGGGAACATTTCTCAGATGATTGTTACATGAAACATGCATGTAGGGATCAGCTGCACTAGGGCACAACAGGGCCAAGTAGCGTTAGGGTAAGGTTCCGGACGGGGTCGTTCTTTTTAGGACGGGTGCTCCGTGGTTAGGACGCCAGGGACAAGCTAGTATCCCTATCCTAGGATGTAATAGGGACTTAGAGCCCACCATCATCTACGTCTGGTTCCGCCCAAAGAAAAACAATTTTCTCTTTCAGCAAGACCATCATCTTCTGAATATCTGCAAAAACAGGAAGACACCTGGGTCCCGGTAGGACAACCGGTTAATCTCTCAGGTGCCGCTGCGCACTTATTACTCATTGTGTAAATGTGCACTATTTTTTGTTTGTTTAAATTTAGAGATCTTTTTCTATCTTTGTATTAATTAAAAGTTAAGTTTTAACATGATCACCATTTCAACCTTCCTTTGTATTTGACTAATATTGGTGACCTATAACTCCAGATTATTTAGAAGCCTTTTTCAACAGAGTGGCACAAACCTACGGTTAAAGGAATCTCTGAGGTACACAACCTCACCGTACCACCACCTATCAAGGGAGTGGCGTCAATAGCCATGACATGGATAGGTGTAGGTAGAAAGAAAATTGGAATTCCCAGTCTTATAGCGTACTCAGAATCAATGAAGCTGGCCGCTGAGCCAGAGTCAATAAAGGCCTTACCCAGCCATTTATTTAAGCCCAGAGATATCAGTATAGGTACCAAAAGCTTACATTTAGTAATATCAGGGTGTAGCTGGTCTTTAGGTTGCCTTGCCTTGGGAGACATGGCGGAGAGGACCTTCTTAGGACACTGGTTGATCCAATGGTCAGGATCCCCGCGGTAAAAACACACTCCACGTCTGCAGCGTAGATTGCCTCGGGTCATGCCGACCTGCATGGGTTCTTCGGTAGAAACCTCAGCGTTGTCTCTGGAATAGGCCTCCGGCTGGACCACCATCTGAGAAGAGAACTGTCGTTCCTGTCGGCTCTCTCTAACCCATCGGTCAAGTCGGACAACAAGGGTCATCATCTCCTCTAGAGTCTCTGGAAGCTGATAACTCACAAGAAGATCCTTTAAGTTATCAGACAGACCTGACCTGAACTGACTCTTAAGGGCTGGTTCATTCTATCCTGAGGGGACACACCACCTTCTAAATTGAGTGCAATACTCCTCCGCAGGTAGATCGCCCTGAACCAGTGCCTTTAGAGCAGTCTTAGCTACCAGTGCCCTGTCTGGTTCATCATACAGTGGTGTTTCCAAATGATGGGTACAGAAGGATATCACGTAGGCACCTATGATGGACTGGCGGGTGGTTGAAGCCAAGATGGAGGGGGGGTAGTTTGTAAACTGACCCTACAAAGCCCTACTTGGCCTGGTACACCCTATAAATGAATCCTTGGAGCGGGGTCCAAAAAGCTGGTCCTATACTGAGGCCCTATTGAGGCCCTATACATAAACATTCAGGCCCCTTTGCCAGATCCGGGGAAAAAAAAAAGGCAACAAGCTAAGCAGTTAGGCTTGTAAACTATGCATGTGGATATGAAAAAGTGTCCAATTAGGGGGTTGGCTTTGTAATGTAGAACTGCATAGCTGAATTGCTGCAGCAGGAAGCAGCTGTAGACACAGTGTGACTTAGGGTTGTACCGGAAATCGAACTTTCAATACCCAATCAATAGTTTTGCACCTGTATCAATACAATACTGTGTTTTGCAGTCTTCTGATACTAGGCTGCGCTACTGCGCAGCCTAGTATCTTTTAGGGGGCATGGCGCACGCACGCACTATGTTCTCAACAGAAAGCACAGTGGAGAAGGAGGGAGGGAGCTCCTCCTTCTCCACTGTGACATGGCCGCCACTGCCACCAATGAAAAGATTAAGATGAGGGGGCTGTGAAGCTGCCGCTGGCCACCAATGAATATAATACTGAGACGAGTGGGCCTGTGGTGACACCTGAGGGGTTAATTGATAGGGTTCGGCGTGCTTTTTTGGTGTTTTCTTTTTCTTTCGCATGGTGGGGAAAATTGGCTTTTACCTCACAGGTTTTTTTTTGCCTTCCTCTGGATCAACTTGTAGGATAACAGGCCGAACTGGATGGACAAATGTCTTTTTTCAGCCTTATAAACTATGTTACTATGTTACTATGTTACCCAAGGCCTGAAAAAAAACCTTCACTGATGTCAAACAACTGGCGTCAGCTGGTAAAGAAAATGCCCAGTCCTGGGGATCACCCTGTAATCAGGAAATGACAATGCCCACGCGTTGACTCTCGGGGCCAGAGGACACGGGGCGCAAACGGAAATAAAGTTTACAATTTTCCTTAAAGGAAAGAAACTTCTTCCGGTCTCCAGAAAGGGGTTCAGGAAGCTTAATCTAGGGCTCAAAATGAGGACTGGAGGCCAGAGGAATGGAAGAACCTTGTCCAAGCTCAAAAGAACAGAGTTTCTCCCCAAGCTCCTGCACCATCTGCGTTATCACCATCAGGTTAGAGACATGGTCAGTCAGGGTCACCAAAGGATTTATGATACAGTGGTTAGGTTTGGGCCTGTTAATCTGTAACGGTCACATACACATACACACAGGGGGGAGGATAGTGACCACTGCGCTCCACCCTCACTCCTGGCCCTGCCTACTTGCCTCGCGAGTCCTGATGACAGGGGACAACTGGACGGCAGTCCCTAATTTAGGATACGTGCAGGGAGGACAGACAAGACAAATAACTGATCGTGAATGGACCGGGTCAATACCTAGAGATCTACGCAGTACCAAGGGATAAGAAGAGAATAGTCAGGAGCCGAGGTTAAATACCAGGAGAGTAATGAAGTACAACAGGAGTCCGCAAAGAATCGTCAGGTGGAAGCCGGGGTCAGAATACCAGGAGAGTAGCGCAGTACAGGAGGAGCAGGCAGAGGATCGTCAGGGAACACAGGATCAGGTAAGTATACTAGGAAACCAAAAATCGACAGGAACCTAATTAACAGGCAACCTGTGGCCAGCAGGCTGCCTGTTAAATACTGGCTAGCTGGGGTCATGTGACGTGGCCAGCGTCACATGACCAACACTAGGGAATACAGCTGAGCACCTGGTTGCTGGGGGAACTGAGGACGCAGGCCACACGGAGGAGAAGTGTGCGGCCGGTCCGTCCTGCCCCCTATCACCTAGGAGACGAGGACGCGAACAGCACAGAAATAGGACGCCAATGGCGCTGAGGAGAGCGAGTGCCTCGGCGTCCTGTGACAGGGGGCTAAACATTGTGTCACCGTTGTTACTGATCACAAAAATCTGATGTTTCTTGAGTCTGCTAAGAGGTTGAATCCCCCTCAAGCCAGATGGGCATTGTTTTTTACACGTTTTAATTGCTCCATCACTTTCAGGCCAGGAAGTAAGAATGTGAAGGCAGATGAGCTATCTCTGAGTTTTTGTGCGTTTCAGCCTACGGCTGCACCGTCTGAAACCATATTGCCAGCTAATGTCTTTTTGGCAGCCGTGTCCCAAGATCTTACGGCTCTTATTAAGGCAAAACAACATCTGGCCCCGACACCCACACCAACAGATAAGTTGTTTGTCCCCGAACAATTCCATCTCCGGCTGTTGGATGAGTGTCATGATTCTGTTTTGTGTGGACATCCTGGTATCGAGAGTAGGGATGAGCGAACGCGAACTGTATAGTTCGGGTTCGTACCGAATTTTGGGGTGTCCGTGACACGGACCCGAACCCGAACATTTTCATAAAAGTCCGGGTTCGAGTTCGGTGTTCGGCGCTTTCTTGGCGCTTTTTGAAAGGCTGCAAAGCAGGCAATCAACAAGCGTCATACTACTTGCCCCAAGAGGCCATCACAGCCATGCCTACTATTGGCATGGCTGTGATTGGCCAGTGCAGCATGTGACCCAGCCTCTATTTAAGCTGGAGTCACGTAGCGCCGCACGTCACTCTGAAATGATCAGTGTAGGGAGAGGTTGCAGCTGCTGTTAGGGGGAGATTAGACAGTGATTAACTCTGCAAAAACACTTAATTCAGTGATCGATCTACAGCTGTGGATCATTGAACTGCTGCTATTTAATTGCTCACTGTTTTTAGGCTGCCCAGAGCGTTTTTATGTCACTTTTTTCTTGGGTGATCGGCGGCCATTTTGTGTCTTGTGGTGCGCCAGCACAAGCTGCCACCAAGTCCATTTAACCATCAATAGTGTGGTTATTTTTTTGCTATATCCTACATCAGGGGCTTGGCTGTGCTTGCTTTTTTATTGAGGGGTAAAATACAATTGGCCAAAATAGCAGTACCCTAAATCTGGTGTTTCAGCTGTGGCTAGCCAATTGTAATACTGTCTGCTGTCTGCCGAAGCACAGTTTTTGTTCTGGGTTGAATACAATTCCCAACTTAGCAATCCCCTAAATATTTTTTTTCTGCTGTATCAGGCCAAGTTTAAATTGATCCATAAAAGGGTATATTAGATTTAAGGTGCGGATAGTGTCATCCTCAATAACTTCACACGCTACCGTGCATTTCCAAGTTTAAATAATTCTGTCCGTAAACGTATACCTGTCACCCAGCGCCTAAATAATAGGCCTAAAATTTATATTCAGCTAAATCTGTGTTTATTGCTGAGGCTGGTCAATTTATTTAGTGTCCGCCAAAGCACAGTTTTTGTTCTGCTCTACCAAACCATCCTAATATAATTGCTTTTGGGGCAGCCGTTTCGCTAAAAAAAGAACTTTTATTGATATGCTAATGAGCCTCTAGGTGCTATGGGGGCGTCATTAGCACCTAGAGGCTCGGTCTACCTTCACAAACTGCCGCCGCCCAGCGCGTCCCTCCAGCCCGCCCATCTCCTCCGGAATTTGATCCTCCCTGTGAGCGTATGTATTCGGCGCATGCGCAGTGAATGTCTGACCGCTTCCCTGCTCAGACATCTCCACTGCGCCTGTTCCTCGGAGCACTATGACGTCATTGCGCAGGCGCAGTGGAGCTGTCTGAGCAGGGAAGCGGTCAGACATTCACTGCGCATGCGCCGAATGCGAGAAAACACTTAGGGCAATGATGGAAGAGGAGGTGGCCCAGGAGGAGGAGGAGGAGGAAGAGGGGTCATTTTTAGCACTTTCAGGCCAGTCTCTTCTAAGTGACTCAGAGGGAGGTTTTTTGAAACAGCAGAGGCCAGGTACAAATGTGGCTAGACAGGGCCCACTACTGGAGGACGAGGAGGACGAGGATGAGGAGGAGGTGGAGGAGGATGAGGATGAAGCATGTTCACAGCGGGGTGGCACCCAACGCAGCTCGGGCCCATCACTGGTGCGTGGCTGGGGGGAAACGCAGGACGATGACGATACGCCTCCCACAGAGGACAGCTTGCCCTTACCTCTGGGCAGCCTGGCACACATGAGCGACTACATGCTGCAGTGCCTGCGCAACGACAGCAGAGTTGCCCACATTTTAACGTGTGCGGACTACTGGGTTGCCACCCTGCTGGATCCCCGGTACAAAGACAATGTGCCCACCTTACTTCCTGCACTGGAGCGTGATAGAAATATGCGCGAGTACAAGCGCACAAGTGGAAGCCCAAGGCGAAGGCAGAGGAGGAGCAAGAGGTCACCAACGCAGCTGTGTCACGGCCAGCTCCTCTGAGGGCAGGGTTAGCATGGCAGAGATGTGGAAAAGTTTTGTCAATATGCCACAGCTAACTGCACCACCACCTGATACGGAACGTGTTAGCAGGAGGCAACATTTCACTAACATGGTGGAACAGTACGTGTGCACACCCCTCCACGTACTGACTGATGGTTCGGCCCCATTCAACTTCTGGGTCTCCAAATTGTCCACGTGGCCAGAGCTAGCCTTTTATGCCTTGGAGGTGCTGGCCTGCCCGGCGGCCAGCGTTTTGTCTGAACGTGTATTCAGCACGGCAGGGGGCGTCATTACAGACAAATGCAGCCAATGTGGACAAGCTGACGTTCATAAAAATGAACCAGGCATGGATCCCACAGGACCTGTCCATCCCTTGTGCAGATTAGACATTAACTACCTCCCCTTAACCATATATTATTGTACTCCAGGGCACTTCCTCATTCAATCCTATTTTTATTTTCATTTTACCATTATATTGCGGGGCAACCCAAAGTTGAATGAACCTCTCCTCTGTCTGGGTGCCGGGGCCTAAAAATATCTGACAGTGGCCTGTTCCAGTGTTGGGTGACGTGAAGCATGATTCTCTGCTAAGACATGAAGCCTGAATCTCTGCTATGGGACCTCTCTCCTCTGTCTGGGTGCCGGGGCCTAAATATCTGACAATGGACTGTTCCAGTTTTGGGTGACGTGAAGTGTGATTCTCTGCTATGACATGAAGCCTGAATCTCTGCTATGGGACCTCTCTCCTCTGTCTGGGTGCCGGGCCTAAATATATGACAATGGACTGTTCCAGTTTTGGCTGACGTGAAGAATGAATCTCTGCTATGACATGAAGACTGATTCTCTGCTGACATGAAGCCTGAATCTCTGTTATGGGACCTCTCTCCTCTGTCTGGCTGCCGGGGCCTAAATATATGACAATGGACTGTTCCAGTTTTGGCTGACGTGAAGCCTGATACTCTGCTATGACATGAAGACTGATTCTCTGCTGACATGAAGCCTGAATCTCTGTTATGGGACCTCTCTCCTCTGTCTGGGTGCCGGGGCCTAAATATATGACAATGGACTGTTCCAGTTTTGGCTGACGTGAAGCCTGATTCTCTGCTATGACATGAAGACTGATTCTCTGCTGACATGAAGCCTGATTCTCTGTTATGGGACCTCTCTCCTCTGTCTGGGTGCCGGGGCCTAAATATATGACAATGGACTGTTCCAGTTTTGGCTGACATGAAGCCTGATTCTCCGCTATGACATGAAGACTGATTCTCTGCTGACATGAAGCCTGATTCTCTGCTATGGGACCTCTCTCCAATTGATATTGGTTAATTTTATTTTATTTTTTATTAATTTCCCTATCCATTTAACTACATTTTGCTGCCTTTTGCAGCCCTCTAGCCCTTTCCTGGGCTGTTTTACAGCCTTTTTAGTGCCGAACAGTTCGGGTCCCGAACATTTCCGGGAAGTTCGGCCGAACTTCTCGAACCCGAACATCCAGGTGTTCGCTCAACTCTAATCGAGAGTACTAAAGAGCTGGTATCAAGGTCTTACTGGTGGCCCACTCTATTCAAGGATGTCAAGTACTATTTGTTGGCCTGCGAGGTGTGTGACAAGTCTAAAACCCCTAGAACTTGCCCTGCTGGTGAGTTGCGACCCCTACCCATTCCTAGCTGAACCTGGTCTCATATTTCTATGGATTTCATCAAGGACCTGCCACCTGCAGAGGGTAAATCTGTGGTTTGGGTAGTGGTCGATAGGTTCAGTAAGATGATACATTTTGTTCCTCTTGCTAAACTTACTAATGCTAAGAACAAATTGTACGTTTGCACAGTATTCCCGAGAACATTGTATCTGATAGGGGTGTCCAGTTTGTGTCTAGATTTTGGAGAGCCTTCTGTCAGAGGTGCCAAATCTCATTGTTTTTCTCGTCTGCCTATCATCCTGAGAGTAACGGGCAGACGGAACGATTTAATCAGTCTGTGGAACAGTTTCTCAGGTCATACGTCTCCGATGATCAACAATTATGTGTTAAGTACCTTCCTTTGGCAGCGATAAACAACCATGTGAATTCCTCCGCTGGTGTCTCCTCATTCTTTTGTAATTACGGTTTCCATCCTAGTTTTCATTCTGGGTCATCCGTCTCCTCATCTAACCCCGAGGCGGAAAAGGTCTCGTCAGAACTGTGCACAGTTTGGGCTCGGGTTCAGTCGAACCTAGAAAAAGCTCAAAATAATCAAAAAATCTAAGCTAATAAGAAACGTTTTAAGGGGATGGATTTTCCAAATGTGCCTCTTAAGGTGGCCTCCAAAAAGTTTGCAGCTCGCTTTATAGGTCTGTACGAGATTACGGAGGAAATTAATCCAGTATCTTTTAGGTTGAAGCTGCCCGAATCTTTCCACATCCATGACGTCTTCCACAAATCTCTGCTTAAAAAACATATTGCCCCTGTTGTTCCTTCACAGTCCGCTCCGCCACCGGTACTGGTTAATGATTCCGAGGCGTTTATGGTTTCCAAGACCTTGGATGTTAGGAGAGTCCGTAACTCTTTATAGTACCTGGTGCACTGGAAAGGCTATGGACCGGAGGAAAGGTCCTGGGTACCAGCTAAGGATGTTCATGCCTCTCAACTTATTAAGAAATTTCATGTGGAACATCCTGAGAAGCTGTCACCTGGGGCCTTAGGTCCGGTGGCATGCGCATGGAGGGGGGGTACTGTCACGATGCGCTCTGTGTGTGGTTCCAGGAGGCAGGGACAGCCGAGGCACGCTCGCGTCATCCGCGAGCCCGGCGTCGCCTGTTCCCATGGTAACCACACTGGGGCTGAGTGCTGAGCTGATCACTCGGCGCTCAGCTGTATTGGAACTCAGGAGTCATGTGACGCTGGCCACGTCACATGACTCCACTTGCACCCTATTTAAACAGGCAATCTGCTGGCCACAGATTGCCTGTTATTGAGGTCCTTCCTGCGATATTACTTACCTGGTTTGTTGGTCCTGCTTGTCTTCTGATTACCCGTCCGTCTCATCCCTTGGTCTTGGCGTTTCCTCCTGGTTCTGACTTCGGCTTCTCCTGACGATCCTCCGCTTGCTCCTCTGGTACCGTGCTGCTCTCTTAATTTCTGACTCGGCTTGTTTGACTACTCTGTTGCATGTATTGTCTGTCTTTTCTGCACTTATCCTAGCTGAGGGTTTGTCGACCAGTTGTCCCTTGTCACTAGGACTTGCGAGGCAAGTAGGCAGGGACAGGGGCGCGGGTTGAGCTCAGTGGTCACTTTTCCACCCCCTGTGTGTGTGACAGAATATAGTGATATATATTCGTAATTTCGAATATTCTAGATTTTTTTTTCATCAGTAACCTTCCTTTTTGCTTGTGGGCCAATGAGAAGGCTGGAATGTTTTTGTCTGAGCTTAGCAACATCCCTAGCAACCAATAGGAAAGTTGCCTACCCCTTACTATATAAGAACCTCCCCAGCAGCCCTTATATGCAGTATTTTGCAGATCTGAGAGAGACAGCAGTGTCATTGCTGTGCTCTCGGCTTTCCTGTGTCATTACATTAGATAGTTAGTTAGTTAGCTTATATATATATATATATATATATATATATATATATAATACAGATAGTTACTGGGAGATAGTCAGTGTAGGTTAGATAGTGATATAATGTAGCTGTAGGTTCTGCTGTCCATACATACATGCTACATACATAGTGCTTTATGTATGTACAGTATGTACAGGTGAAACTCGAAAAATTCGAATATCGTGCAAAGTTAATTTATTTCAGTAATGCAACTTGGTGAAACTAATATATGAGATGGACTCATTACATGCAAAGCGATATACACTCACCTAAAGAATTATTAGGAACACCTGTTCTATTTCATGTAGGGTTGTGGTCCTGGTCAAGACAATCTCCTGAACTCCAAACTGAATGTCAGAATGGGAAAGAAAGGTGATTTAAGCAATTTTGAGCGTGGCATGGTTGTTGGTGCCAGACGGGCCGGTCTGAGTATTTCACAATCTGCTCAGTCACTGGGATTTTCACGCACAACCATTTCTAGGGTTTACAAAGAATGGTGTGAAAAGGGAAAAACATCCAGTATGCGGCAGTCCTGTGGGCGAAAATGCCTTGTTGATGCTAGAGGTCAGAGGAGAATGGGCCGACTGATTCAAGCTGATAGAAGAGCAACGTTGACTGAAATAACCACTCGTTACAACCGAGGTATGCAGCAAAGCATTTGTGAAGCCACAACACGCATAACTTTGAGGCCGATGGGCTACAACAGCAGAAGACCCCACCGGGTACCACTCATCTCCACTACAAATAGGAAAAAGAGGCTACAATTTGCATGAGCTCACCAAAATTGGACTGTTGAAGACTGGAAAAATGGTTTCTTGACAATGAGTTCACTGTACTAAAATGGCCCCCACAGTCACCAGATCTCAACCCAATAGAGCATCTTTGGGATGTGGTGGAACGGGAGCTTCGTGCCCTGGATGTGCATCCCTCAAATCTCCATCAACTGCAAGATGCTATCCTATCAATATGGGCCAACATTTCTAAAGAATGCTATCAGCACCTTGTTGAATCAATGCCAAGTAGAATTAAGGCAGTTCTGAAGGCAAAAGGGGGTCCAACACCGTATTAGTATGGTGTTCCTAATAATTCTTTAGGTGAGTGTATTTCAAGCCTTTATTTGTTATAATTTGGATGATTATGGCTTACAGCTTATGAAACCCTAAAGTCTCAATTTTGAGGTACCCTTTGATTAGGAGGTATGGATTAGATACCTGGATTAATTAGCTGACTAGAGTGTGACACTTTAGCCGAGAATATTGAACCTTTTCGCAAAATTCAAATTTTAAGCTGCATTAATGCAATTCCTTTTAATTTGCATTACTGAAATAAATGCACGATTTTTCAAATTTTTCGAGTTTCAACTGTATGTATGTATGTTATATACACTGCTCAAAAAAATAAAGGGAAAACAAAAATAACACATCCTAGATCTGAATTAATTAAATATTCTTCTGAAATACTTTGTTGAATGTGCTGACAACAAAATCACACAAAAGAAAAAAATGGAAATCAAATTTTTTAACCCATGGAGGTCTGGATTTGGAGTCACCCTCAAAATTAAAGTGGAAAAACACACTACAGGCTGATCCAACTTTGATGTAATGTCCTTAAAACAAGTCAAAATGAGGCTCAGTAGTGTGTGTGGCCTCCACGTGCCTGTATGACCTCCCTACAACGCCTGTGCATGCTCCTGATGAGGTGGCGGACGGTCTCCTGAGGGATCTCCTCCCAGACCTGGACTAAAGCATCTGCCAACTCCTGGACAGTCTGTGGTGCAACGTGACGTTGGTGGATAGAGCGAGACGTGATGTCCCAGATGTGCTCAATTGGATTCAGGTCTGGGGAAAGGGCGGGCCAGTCCATAGCATCAATGCCTTCGTCTTGCAGGAACTGCTGACACACTCCAGCCACATGAGGTCTAGCATTGTCTTGCATTAAGAGGAACCCAGGGCCAACCGCACGCACCAGCATATGGTCTCACAAGGGGTCTGAGGATCTCATCTCGGTTCCTAATAGCAGTCAGGCTACCTCTGGCGAGCACATGGAGGGCTGTGCGGCCCTCCAAAGAAATGCCACCCCACACCATTACTGACCTAATGCCAAACCGGTCATGCTGGAGGATGTTGCAGGCAGCAGAACGTTCTCCACGGCGTCTCCAGACTCTGTCACGTCTGTCACATGTGCTCAGTGTGAACCTGCTTTCATCTGTGAAGAGCACAGGGCGCCAGTGGCGAATTTGCCAATCTTGGTGTTTTCTGGCAAATGCCAAACGTCCTGCACGGTGTTGGGCTGTAAGCACAACCCCCACCTGTGGACGTTGGGCCCTCATATCACCCTCATGGAGTCTGTTTCTGACCGTTTGAGCAGACACTTGCACATTTGTGGCCTGCTGGAGATCATTTTGCAGGGCTCTGGCAGTGCTCCTCCTGTTCCTCCTTGCACAAAGGCGGAGGTAGCGGTCCTGCTGCTGGGTTGTTGCCCTCCTACGGCCTCCTCCACGTCTCCTGATGTACTGGCCTGTCTCCTGGTAGCGCCTCCATGCTCTGGACACTACGCTGACAGACACAGCAAACCTTCTTGCCACAGCTCGCATTGATGTGCCATCCTGGATAAGCTGCACTACCTGAGCCACTTGTGTGGGTTGTAGACTCTGTCTCATGCTACCACTAGAGTGAAAGCATCGCCAGCATTCAAAAGTGACCAAAACATCAGCCAGGAAGCATAGGAACTGAGAAGTGGTCAGGTCACCACCTGCAGAATCACTCCTTTATTGGGGGTGTCTTGCTAATTGCCTATAATTTCCACCTGTTGTCTATCCCATTTGCACAACAGCATGTGAAATTGATTGTCACTCAGGGTTGCTTCCTAAGTGGACAGTTTGATTTCACAGAAGTGTGATTGACTTGGAGTTACATTGTGTTGTTTAAGTGTTCCCTTTATTTTTTTGAGCAGTGTACATACATATATATATAGTGCTGCGATCTCACAAGTTCACAATACTTAGTGTACCAATCACTAATAAGTAATCAGACCTTTTAAAATGTGAAGTTGCACGTATTGCGCCAAAATAATTGCATCATTAGTGCCGATTTCGCAATCGCAAATATATTGGGGCACTCTATCTGCAAATAAAGCTATTGTAATGTTCTGCCGTGCCAACCATTTTCTCCAGTCTCCGGAAACTTTTAGCAGCTTGAAAAATGTAGCTATATTGACCCACGCCTGTATTTTGCACGCATTATGTGAATATTACATTGCCAATTTTTCACGATCAAGAAAATAATCTCGAATTCGCCAATATATGATGAAAATTCTACCAAATATTCGCGAAATATCACAAAATCGAATATTGCCACTGCCGCTCATCACTAAAAATGACCACATGGGACCACATTACCAATCCCACCACCCGAGCTTGCCCTAGGTTTGACATTGCTTTTCAGCCTGCACCAACAGACCAATACCTCAGATTAGGCAAACAAGCCTGAGCTAAATAGATTTTTTTCTAATAAAACTGTTGTTTTGTAAAAAAAAGCACAATTGGACACAGTCTGCAGGCGAACTATATGCTCTCAGTGATGCTGGAAAATAAGCTTATTTCTACACATATAAACAGTACAGAAATTGCAGGATTTTTTGGGTAATAAATTGAGATGAGTGAATCAAAGTTGATGAAGTGGAATTCTGTCCGAATTTCAGGAAAAATTTGATTCGCACCGAATCCGCATTTCCATTAGCTTTATGGTAACAAATCACATTTTTTCCTAAAATGGCTGCTGCACATGTTAGGACATGGAGCAAAGAGCTCTGGGAACGAGGGATCACCCACAATGCCATGCATGCAGCCAATCAGCAGCCAGCCAGCCCTGTGATGTCACAGCCCTATAAATAGCCTCAGCCATTTTGGATTCTGCCATTTTCCAGTGTACTTAGTGCAGGGAGCGACATCAGCAGGCGCTAGGGAAAGTGCTAGGAAAGACTTGAAAACTTTTATTTTGCTGAATAGAAATTCAGGGAAAGAGCATTAGAAGTGTAGGAAAAGGATAGGGAGGAATTATTCCACAGTATTAAAGCAGAACAGGGTCCAATAGGGGAGTGTATAGCCTGGGTAATAGGAACAATCCTATTACACCTTGCTGAACTGACTAGATATCCAAATTGCCACTGTGCAAAATATGGAGTTGTCCATCCTTTCTTCGTAGTAATCCAAAAAGCACTTTATTGTATAGCAAATACTAAAAACATCCAGATACAGGTTGCATATATCTACGCGTTTCGGGCAACAAACAATTTTAGCCCTTACTCATGATGTAAAATTGTTTCTTGTCCGAAACGCGTAGATGTTTTTTGTATTTGTTATACAATAAAGTGCTTTTTGGATTACCACGAAGAAAGACTGGACAACTCCCTATTTTGCACTTATCTCTATTTGTTCCCAGTCCGGGTGAGAGAGCGGTTCCGTGCCTCAGAGTTGGAATTACAGGCAGATGAGAGCTGCTCAAATTACGTTAATTTTTTAATGCCAAATTGCCACTATACTGCTGCTTTCAGGTTTGCAATAGATGATACCTCTGTAATTCCAGCAAACCTTGCTTGTTATTGGGGTTTAGATGCAAGAGTTGGCAGGGTTTTTCAGGGGTGTCCTGAAAGTACCGAGGGGGCGCCATGGTACCAGTGAAATGAAAAATGGTGGATACAGGGTATAGCTATAAGTATGTACCTGGGTCTCTTGTTCAGTAGATGAACATAGTCTCCATGTAATAAAGTGCCACTTACTTCACCGGGGAGGAGGGTATAGGATAAAGCTCAAGACACCTATACCTCCACCTCCCCCGCTGAGATCGCTTATCAAGATGTGTCAAAGGCTTCCTGGTCCCCAAAAGAGATGACACCGTGGCTCTGAAGTGAAAGGGAAGCCTTTATTAGTTCATCTCGGCGCATTTCGGAATAATTCCCTTTTTCAAGAGCATACACATACAACAGGTAGAACAAACTTATATAGGGAGACAGGAACACATGATTTGAGGTCATCCCATAGGTGGGAGTGGACCCCTCTGATGTCACTTCCTGGTAACAATTGCATAAAAATTCAATAAAAGTTCATAAAATATGTTGGTGACAGTGTGGTCTGATTCCCTTTAAACAATGTGGACATAAAACATAAAAATGTATAAATAGTAAATGTAAATCTATATGTGTACCTATTTGCTTTTGTATCTTTATTCTCTGGGTGTGGGTAGTAAGACCGGAAGAATAAATGACTATGTTGCGTTCCACAGTGGAAAGCACTAGGGTTCTGGTGAAGGGGTATTATTATGCGTTACACTGTGGAACACATGTGGAAATCGGATCTTAACAGGCGCGGATTGTGGAAGGCCTAATGAAGGGGAGAGGGTGAGCGCCGGGGGGCCGCAGATGCCAATGTGCACTTATAAAGAGAGTGCACCGGGTCAGGAGGGAAATATTTTCAATGTCCAATGCGTTCCAATGTGGAAAGCATCAGGAAAGAAGACGGGGGCGGGGTATGTGAAGCGGACTTCCGGTGTGGGCTGGTGTGTTACCGGACTTAAGATAATGGCCGATGCGTTCCACACTGGAACGCATCGGACAACCCATCCGAGATTGGAGTTGTTGTGGATGGAAGAATGCATTCCACAGTGGAACGCATCAATTAATATGGCTATGAGAGGGTGGATACTTTGGAAAGAGAACAGTATGGGGGATACATATGAATGGATATGATAGGAATGAAAGAAGTGTAAAAATAAAAATGAATGATCAGATATAGAAGTATTGAATGAAAAAAAGAAAAAAGAAAAAGGAAAAAAGTTTTCGACGAGGTTTTAGATCATCAATGAGACAGATTTTACTACTACATCTGTAATTTGTCCTAAAGGGATATATCTAGTGTGTATATGTGTTGGTCTAAAAAAAAATATATATTTACAGTACAAGTAAATGTATAATTGGGATCAGGTTACCAATGCTTATAAAGTACTGTTACATAGGAGAGGGTACAGTGAACACCAGAAATAAATAAATGAATAAGTAAATATACACAAAGATGTGAAAAAATCCTATATATAGAGTATTTTGATTATTGATTAGTAAAGTACGATAAAGTATGATTAAAAATCTCCCATATGGAGCCCTACGTATAAAATTTCCAGGTTAGTAGCTGCTATGCTCCAGTGCCTCATTTAGGCCATAGGGGTTCAAGGTATTGAAACGAAAAATCCAATACATTTCCTTTCTGCAGAGTTGTAGGAAGGATTTTGGGACCCACTCTATAGGGGTTAGTTGTAAGAGGGAGTCATCGCCACCATGTTTTTGTGCAAAATGTCTGGAGACACTATGTTTGGCATATTTATTGTTGATATTAAAACGGTGCGAATTAAGTCTCTAAATCGCTAATGCTCTTGGTGGCCTGGCAAATGTATTGTATCCCACAAGGGCATTCGAGCATGTATACCACATTTGCGGTGCTGCAGTCCATGTAGCTGAGTATAGGGATCTTTTCGCTGGAAGAATTGATGGTTACTTCTTTTGTATTATGAGTTATCGAAGAGCAGTATTTGCACCGTTTGTGTCCACATTTATTTAATCCCTTAGGTCTTTCCAGGTTCGTTGTGGACTTCAAATCACTAGTAGCCTTGGTATTTAGCTTATAACGGTAAGTTTCGGGCAGGAGGGTGCCAAAATTTGCTTAAAAGTTTTGGCTCTCCGGTACGTCATACGTGATGACTTGGGTATGGATTTACCTATAATGGTATCATTTAAAAGTAATGACCAATGTTGTTTCAAAATTGACTTGATCTTGTTGTGAAATAGTGTGTATCGGATTATGAAATTGTAAATATGTTTGTTGTTCTCATCGGTTTGTGGTTGATTTTTCCTTGTTTAATATTTTGGTTACAGGCAATCTTTTTGGGTTGTCTTTTAAATTTTGTTGATTGAGTCGGAAATAAGACCTTCTGGGTATCCTTTTTCTAGGAATCTGGACTCAGGGGTTTTTATTTGATCTTTCAAAATCGCATTGTTGGAGCAGTTTTTTTAGACTCTTCCCATTTGGCCATGTGGTATATTATGTTTCCACTTGTAGTAGTGGCAACTCTTATAATCTAGGTAACTATTCGCATCCATGTCTTTAAAGCGTGTACTTGTTTCAATCTGATTATTATGGGAAGTTAATTGCAGGTCAAGAAATACAGTAGTTGTGGTATCAATTTGTGTGGTAAAATTTAAGTTCCAATCATTTTGATTAATGTTTAAGATGAATTTGTCGAGAAGATCCCTCTCACCCTTCCAGATAAAAATGATATCATCTACATATATAGCGCTTGTAAAGTTTAATATTTGGGTGATCTAAAAAGCCATAGGTTTCTTCGAAGGCCCCCATAAATAAGTTGGCGTACGATGGAGCAAATTTGGTACCAATCGCGGTTCCCTGATTTTGAATGTAAAAACTGTTGTTGTTGGTAAAATAATTGTGATTTAAAATGAAAGATATGGAATCTAAAATAAACTTGGTTTGTTTGGTGGGCATGTAGGGGTCCATAGAAAGAAACTTATTAACCTCATTAATGCTTAACTTAGGTATAATATTTCTGTACAAGGGTGATACGTCCAGGTTTACCCATAGTATGTCGTTCTCCCATTCGAAATCTTTGAGTATTGTGATTAGTTGACTTGAATCGCGTAGGTAGGAGTATAGATTCACTACATATTTCTGTAAAAGACTATCGACATAGACTGATAAATTGGAGGTGATAGAATTTATTCCTGAAAAGGTCGACCGGGGGGGATGGTGAGGGATTTATGAATTCTGGGTAAAAAAAAAAAGTAGGGTGTGGAGGGATGTTCAATCAGTAGGTATTTTTTTTCTTTTTTTGTGATTATTTTATTTGCATAACTTAGATCAATAAGAGTATGAAGTTGTTTATTGAAATCTAAAGTAGGATCAGTTTGGAGTTTATTATAATATGTATCGTCCGGGAGTATATTTAAAGTTTCTTTATGGAAGTCTTCCGTATTTAAAATAACTATCCCTCCCCCCTTGTCTGCGTTTTTGATGACAACGTTGTTGTTCCTAGCTTCCTATCTAAATTGGTCATGGCTTTTTTCAGTGTTTTAGATAGGTTGTGGAACTGGACACTGTTGTGTGTGTTATTTTCTTTAGAAAAAGCTATTTTCAGGTCTTTCAAAAATGGGTTATAGAAGGTCTCAATATGGGACCCTCTACTCTCTAGTGGATAAAAATTGGATTTTGGTTTGAAAGAGGAGTGGATGGGTGTGTGGAAAAGTTCATTGACTAGACGGTCAATGTCAGTTCCTTCCTCTATAGTAGTGGTAGGGGGAGTTTGGCGATTTGGTTTTATGTCAAAATGACGTTGAAGTGTTAATTTCTGGATGTATTGGTTTTAGTGATGAGCGGCAGGTGCCATATTCGATTTTGACGAAATTCGCGAATATTCGATAGAATATTCGTTTTATATTCGTCGAAATCGAATATTCGTCATTATTCTTGTTATCGCGATTAATATGCGATTTAAATAATCGCGTATTGCGATTTTAACTTAAAGGCTACTCTCCTATTGAAATAGCAATGCGATTAATTCAAGTTATAATAATCGAATTTCGATTTTAACTTAGCACTGCTATATTCCATATTCGTTAATTATAGCCTAATATGGAATATAGCAGTGCTTAAGTTAAAATCGAAATTCGATTATTATAACTTGAATTAATCGAATTGCGATTTCAACTTGGACCTGGTTTACTATGGTTGGCTTGGTAGAATTAGCGAATATGACGAATGTATTCGTCATATTCCACAAAACGAATATAACGAATGTATTCGTCATATTCCGCAAAACGAAGATAACGAAGTATTCTGCATCTTCGTTTTAGCTACCTATTCATCAACTTTGCTAATTCTAGCAATCATATAGGAAAGTTTTCTATAGAGACAGTTAAGTTTAATTCGCTATGCAATTATATTACTTTGCTTTTTTTTTATAAATAGAATAATTATAATAATTATCAGGTATTATAATTATTCTATTTTTTTTTAAAAAAAAAGCAGTCATATAATCGCATAGCGAATTAAACTTAGCTGTCTCTATAGTAAACTTTCCTATATGATCGCTAGAATTTGCGAAGTTGACGAATAGGTAGCTAAAACGAAGATGCAGAATACTTCGTTATATTCGTTTTGTGGAATATAACGAATATATTCGCCATATTCGCTAATTCTACCAAGCCAACCATAGTAAACCAGGTCCAAGTTGAAATCGCAATTCGATTAATTCAAGTTATAATAATCGAATTTCGATTTTAACTTAAGCACTGCTATATTCCATATTAGGCTAGAATTAACGAATATGGAATATAGCAGTGCTAAGTTAAAATCGAAATTCGATTATTATAACTTGAAATAATCGAATTGCGATTTCAACGTAATTCTCAAATCCGACAGTACATTCTAGTATATGGAGACGTTCCCATGGTGATGGGGACGCTCCATGAGCACGGAAGTCGGCAGAAGCGGCAACGGTCACTGACTGGAGCAGCCAGGAATCCTAAGGACAGGTAAGAACTACTTTAGGGAAGTGGGAAAGAAAAAAATATAACAATTAAAAAAAAAAAAGAATATTCGAAATATCAAATTTAGATCACTATATTCGAAATATTAGTGAATTAGCGAAGTGCCGATATTCGCGAAAAAAATTTGCTATATCGAATATTCTCGCTCAACACTAATTGGTTTAGATCCACAAAAAGTTCAAAGAGGTCTGGATTATTGTTGAGACAGAAAAATAGACCTCTACTTAATAGTTCTATCTCTTCTTTTTTTAGAATATTATCCGAAAGATTGAAGATACCCTTTAATTTTAGATGCTCTGATGGGTTATCTAAAATTTGGGGTATAGTGGGCAGACTTTTTTTGATGGGATCTTTTATTTCTCACCCCCCCCCCCCCCCCCCCCCCCCCCCCCCCCCACAGCCTCTTCTTCTGTATTTGTTCCTTTCTTCCTTTTTAGTTGGTTCCAGAGTGGGCTGTAAAAATGTGTTATCCTTACCTGTGGACGAAGTGGTAGTGAAATCTTGGATCAAACTGTAGGGTTGCGGCATAGTATGGGAGTGAGCAATTGCATACAGAGAATTATTTATTGCGGTAGGATGGAATGGGAGAGAGTTGATTGAGGGGCGGATTTTCGGAAAGATTATGGGGTAATTCTAAAAAATGTTCTGGGCTGGATGGGGATTTGCTGTAGGTGGAAATATTGCAGGCCCCTCTTTCAGAGAGGGGGGTGAGCGGGGATGTGATTGCTATGTGGTCTTCATTCCTGACTGATGTATGTGCTAACTGAGGTGGCTTTTGAGTGTCACTCTCAGTCTGGATATTGTCACAGACTTTCAACTGTTCTACAGTGGTGGTCGTAGGGGTCTTAATGATCAGAGGTTTGGTTTCTGGCCAGTGGTCGGGTGGTGAGTTTGATCTAGATGGGAAGGTTTGTGAATTAGGGATACTGACATTAGTTATTGTGCTTGCAGATATATGAATAGTAGCACTTTGAAGGATGTTATTGGGAGAAGACAGTGGGGATAAGACATGCTCTGACCATGAACGCTTACACTGTCCATAACTACTATTGTAGAAAATCCTGGTTTTTATACCTGCATGGTGGGGGGAGTGGATGTCTGAACTAATTATTACGGAGGGGTGGGTGTGGACAAGCTGAGGTGGCAACAAGATGCTTATTCTCTTTACTCTGTTGAGTAGGATGCAGTGGCTGATCCAGAGCCTGGTCTCCGGAGGGGCATTTCCAGATTGTTTGTGGCGGCGGACAGAAAATAAAATGGTGCTTATAGAACAGACTATTTTATTTAACCTATCGTACAGCTCTAACCTTATTTATAACTGAGGAGGGCTATCAGGGTACATTATACAGGGGTAATATAACTAAGGGGTATCAGGGTACATTATACAGGGGGTAATATAACTAAGGGGTATCAGGGTACATTATACAGAGGTAATATACCTGAGGAGGGCTATCATGGACATTACACAGGGGTAATATAAGTTATATTGCCACTGTATAATGTACCCTGATACCACTTAGTTATATTACCCCTGTATAATGTATCCTGATACCCCTCAGTTATATAATATAACTGAGGGGTATCAGGGTACATTATACAGGGGGTAATATAACTAAGGAGTATCAGGGTACATTAACTTATATTACCCCTGTATAATGTACCCTGATACCCCTTAGTTATATTACCCCATGTATAATGTCCCCGATAGCACTCCTCAGTTATATTACCACTGTATAATGTACCCCGATACCCCTTAGTTATATTACCCTCTGTATAATATACTCTGATACCCCTCAGTTATATTACACTGCGTGCAGAATTATTAGGCAAATGAGTATTTTGACCACATCATCCTCTTTATGCATGTTGTCTTACTCCAAGCTGTATAGGCTCGAAAGCCTACTACCAATTAAGCATATTAGGTGATGTGCATCTCTGTAATGAGAAGGGGTGTGGTCTAATGACATCAACACCCTATATTAGGTGTGCATAATTATTAGGCAACTTCCTTTCCTTTGGCAAAATGGGTCAAAAGAAGGACTTGACAGGCTCAGAAAAGTCAAAAATAGTGAGATATCTTGCAGAGGGATGCAGCACTCTTAAAATTGCAAAGCTTCTGAAGCGTGATCATCGAACAATCAAGCGTTTCATTCAAAATAGTCAACAGGGTCGCAAGAAGCGTGTGGAAAAACCAAGGCGCAAAATAACTGCCCATGAACTGAGAAAAGTCAAGCGTGCAGCTGCCAAGATGCCACTTGCCACCAGTTTGGCCATATTTAAGAGCTGCAACATCACTGGAGTGCCCAAAAGCACAAGGTGTGCAATACTCAGAGACATGGACAAGGTAAGAAAGGCTGAAAGACGACCACCACTGAACAAGACACACAAGCTGAAACGTCAAGACTGGGCCAAGAAATATCTCAAGACTGATTTTTCTAAGGTTTTATGGACTGATGAAATGAGAGTGAGTCTTGATGGGCCAGATGGATGGGCCCGTGGCTGGATTTGTAAAGGGCAGAGAGCTCCAGTCCGACTCAGACGCCAGCAAGGTGGAGGTGGAGTACTGGTTTGGGCTGGTATCATCAAAGATGAGCTTGTGGGGCCTTTTCGGGTTGAGGATGGAGTCAAGCTCAACTCCCAGTCCTACTGCCAGTTTCTGGAAGACACCTTCTTCAAGCAGTGGTACAGGAAGAAGTCTGCATCCTTCAAGAAAAACATGATTTTCATGCAGGACAATGCTCCATCACACGCGTCCAAGTACTCCACAGCGTGGCTGGCAAGAAAGGGTATAAAATAAGAAAATCTAATGACATGGCCTCCTTGTTCACCTGATCTGAACCCCATTGAGAACCTGTGGTCCATCATCAAATGTGAGATTTACAAGGAGGGAAAACAGTACACCTCTCTGAACAGTGTCTGGGAGGCTGTGGTTGCTGCTGCACGCAATGTTGATGGTGAACAGATCAAAACACTGACAGAATCCATGGATGGCCGGCTTTTGAGAAAGGTGGCTATATTGGTCACTGATTTGTTTTTGTTTTGTTTTTGAATGTCAGAAATGTATATTTGTGAATGTTGAGATGTTATATTGGTTTCACTGGTAAAAATAAATAATTGAAATGGGTATATATTTGTTTTTTGTTAATTTGCCTAATAATTATGCACAGTAATAGTCACCTGCACACACAGATATCCCCCTAAAATAGCTAAAACTAAAAACAAACTAAAAACTACTTCCAAAAATATTCAGCTTTGATATTAATGAGTTTTTTGGGTTCATTGAGAACATGGTTGTTGTTCAATAATAAAATTAATCCTCAAAAATACAACTTGCCTAATAATTCTGCACTCCCTGTATATAACTTAGGGGTATCAGGATACATTATACAGGGGGTAATATAACCGAGGAGGGGTAGCAGCATAGCAGGGTACATACTTTATATGCATTTACTGTTATATATAACTTAAATACAGAGGGTCTCAGCCAGGTCAGAACAGAGACAGTTATTGTAGTTAAGGGAGCAGCTGGGCACGAACGAACACTATCACGCCGCTTCCGGCAGCCCTCACCTCACTAGCATGCGCGCGGGCAGGCATGCAGCAGCTTCAGGCTCTACTTCCTTCCAACTCTGCCGCCCAGACGAGACGGGGACCACTCCATCTCCTGTCTGCGTGCGCCTGCACAGCGCACGAATGGCTTTGCCTATGAGTCCGCCCCCTATGTGAACTTAGCCGCCGGAAGCCGCCCCGCAGGTATTGTAAATACGGCGGCCAGCGCTAAAGGGGAATCAGCCAGCCAGAAACTATATTCTAAGATTCTCGGGGAAGGGGGGGGCAATTGCTCCGTTTCCCCCCCCCCCCGGATCCGCCAATGGTAGGATGTGCGTTATAATCAGACATGTCGCGGATAAGTTTAAAACACTTTTTTCTAACTGTAGTGTATTCCTGTTTCCTCAAAAAAGATTCTATCTGGAGTGAGGGTATTTTGAAGTGTGGCTCTCTTTGTGTTTAGGTGGAGTTTAATTTGAGACATCAGTGTATTACATAGTGACTTCCGTTTGGTGATGAGTATTTTCATAAGTTGCAAGTAATAGAAACCAGTGGCTCAACATATAGACCACTGAGGAAGGGGTGTATACCCTGAAACGCGTTTGGGCAAGTCAGGACAGTGAGCCTTCTCTCTCCCCCAAGTATCGCAAGTGACCGAGCAGTGACTACGTCGGTTGGGGTGATCTGCAGAGCCAGTCTCATATTGAGGTGTTTGCAAGCATAACAAGATACGCCACTACAGCTTCAGCTGGTGAGTCACGTGAGACGTCACGCTCTGACTCTATACTACGTGGGACGCCGCGTTCAGCTGTGTTTGGCTGTTACCTCGCTTTACCATAACGAGCACACTGAAGGCATATGGTAAGAAGCATTCACTTCTATCATTTTTGCTACATTTGAAAAGCGCTACAATCTGCTACATTTGTGCTATATCTGCAAAGTGATTATCTCCAGGACTTGGTCTAACCATCTATTTTCCTGCCCTGGAGGTTTTTGAGGCTGGACATTGTGTGGCAATTTATCTCCATTTGGTATCATTTATCCACATGCTCCTGGAACTGCATTACCTGCTGGGACTCATTCTCATTGTGGGCAGTGTCCCATGAACTTTTGAACTTTCATGTGCAACAGTTTTTTCAGGATTCCACCCTTTTATCTTCATTGCTATTGATCTGATGTTTTTATGCATGACAATTGGATGTGATGTGTGTTATATGTAATAAATTTTAATTGTTAAATATTTTATCTTGATTACCGCCTTTTGTTCCCTTATCCGGAGTGCCCCTCATTTCTCTATTACTAATTTTCATAAGTTGTTGAGAACATGCTCTAGTGGTGTTCTCCCATTCTAATATAAAGAGCTCATCGTCTAGGAAGTTGGCTTGAGACGTGAGCGTAAGCCTCTCGGTACCATATTTAGTCTCAAATAGACCATAAGAAAGAACCAGTCTAGTTCATGGTGTAGAAAGTTTTGTATATCATTTCTAAAGTTTTGATTCGAGTATGATAGATTTTTGGTCAAAATTTCAGATATATTTGATAATGGGAAGGACCAAGTCTCACTTAGCTCAGATTTTAAATCTTCTATGTCGGTCACAATGTTCGATCTCTGAAGTTCATTTAAAACTCTGGTCAATAAATTATGTAAATCTTCCATCAGGTATGTGGTTAGTCCCGAGTCCCTGAGGGGTTCCGATGTGTTCCTGACAGGAATATATTGGCAAAAGTCTCAGCTTTTAATATCTACTTGTATGACTAGCTAGTATAGTCAGTGGCATATCCGTTTGGTGATATGGGTGTGGCTTACAGTCTTGCTTTATTCACATTGCATTAGTTGTCCTGCTATGCGGTTGTGTGGAAGCTTGGCTGTGAGCTGGATTTCATCACCTTCAGACTGTGTTCACACCATAGTTAGCGTAGTGGTAGGACCCCTTGCCATGCTGAGAGACCATGACGTGGTGCATGAGGGGCTCCGATGTGTTCCTGACAGGAATATATTGGCAAAAGTCTCAGCTTTTAATATCTGCTTGTATGACTAGCTAATATAGTCAGTGGCATATCCGTTTGGTGCATTTTTTTCTGTGATTTATATATTTATATATTTTCATCCGCACAATGCTCCGTTTTGTGTAGGATGCCTTTGTGGTGCATGTGGACCGCGCCGGCATCCTCCATTGTACGCATTTTTTGCTGGGGATGGTCGTTTGCTGCAGTCCACATGCGGTGGGACTGCTCTCCTAAAGAGAAACACGCTACAGTGTTTGGGGTCTAAGCAGTTCCCACATATTGGCCACTATATTTCTGTGATTTTGTTCCATATGTATTGAATGTGCCTTCATCTGGCATTTAACATTCTTTTGCACCTGGTAGCCTCCATCACACGGTCTGATATGGGTGTGTCTTACAGTCTTGCTTTATTCACATTGCATTAGTTGTCCTGCTATGCGGTTGTGTGGAGGCTTGGCTGTGAGCTGGATTTCACCACCCTTAGACCGTGTTCACACCATAGTTAGCGTAGTAGTAGGACCCCTTGCCATGCTGAGAGACCGTGACGTGGTGCATGAGGGGCTCCGATGTGTTCCTGACAGGAATATATTGGCAAAAGTCTCAGCTTTTAATATCTGCTTGTATGACTAGCTAATATAGTCAGTGGCATATCCGTTTGGTGCATTTTTTTCTGTGATTTATATATTTATATATTTTCATCCGCACAATGCTCCGTTTTGTGTAGGATGCCTTTGTGGTGCATGTGGACCGCGCCGGCATCCTTTATTGTACGCATTTTTTGCTGGGGATGGTCGTTTGCTGCAGTCCACATGCGGTGGGACTGCTCCCCCAAAGAGAAACATGCTGCTGTGGTCGGGGTCTAAGCAGTTCCCCCATATTGGCCACTATATTTCTGTGATTTTGTTCCATATGTATTGAATGTGCCTTCATCTGGCATTTAACATTCTTTTGCACCTGGTAGCCTCCATCACACGGTCTGATATGGGTGTGGCTTACAGTCTTGCTTTATTCACATTGCATTAGTTGTCCTGCAATGCGGTTGTGTGGAAGCTTTGCTGTGAGCTGTATTTCATCGCCTTCAGACCGTGTTCACACCATAGTTAGTGTAGTGGTAGGACCCCTTGCCATGCTGAGAGACCGTGACGTGGTGCATGAGGGGCTCCGATGTGTTCCTGACAGGAATATATTGGCAAAAGTCTCAGCTTTTAATATCTGCTTGTATGACTAGCTAGTATAGTCAGTGGCATATCCGTTTGGTGCATTTTTTTCTGTGATTTATATAGTCCCGAGTCTGCCTCTTGAACTCCGACTGGTGGGGGGGATTCCGGTCCATAGTTTATGTGAAGAAAAATTAAAAAACGAGTTGACTGGATGAATTATCGGGTGGGAGGAAATCGGGAAAGAAAAAAGAGAAGGGGAATGTGAGGCGCCAGGGGAATAACACTTAGAGATGGTGCTACGAGATGGAAGCAGTATATGTGATATAAAGGTGTGGCCACTCCCCAAACCAAAAAAAGGTCAGTGCACACTTAGGAACTGTTTTATAAATTTAGATGCAAGAGTTGGATGAGTTTTTCAGGGGTGTCCTGAAAGTACCGAGGGGGCGCCACAGAACCAGTGAAATGAAAAATGGTGGATACAGAATATTTGAAGCAAATTTTGGCACCCTCCTGCCTGAAACTTAATAAGCTAAATACCAAGACTACTAGTGAATTGAAGTCCACAACGAACCTGGAAAGACCTAAGGGATTATATAAATGTGCACACAAAGGTGCAAATGCTGCTCTACGATAACCCATAATACAAAAGAAGTAACTATCAATTCTTCCAGTGAAAAGATCCCTATACTCAGCCTATACTCAGCTACATGGACTGCAGCACCACAAATATGGTATACATGCTCAAATGCCCTTGTGGGCTACAGTTTATAGGCCGGACAACCTAAAACATTAGAGATAGTCTTAATTTGCACCGTTTTAATATCAACAATAAATATGCCAAACATAGTGTCTCCAGACATTTTGCACAAAAAACATGGTGATGATGCCTCCCTCTTACAACTAACCCCTATAGAGTGGGTCCCAAAATCCTTCCTACAACTCTGCAGGAAGGAAATGTATTGGATTTTTAATTTCAATACCTTGACCCCCTCTGGCCTAATTAAGGCTCTGGAGCATAGCAGCTAGTAACTTTTTGTATGTTGGGCTCCATATGGGAGATTTTTAGCATACTTTATCGTATTTCTATTATTTTACATTTTTATTATCCCTTTATTATCTTATTTATTATTATTTATTGTAATTTTGTATCCATTCATTTTATCATCTTTAACATAGAAATGCACTTTATTTTAGTTTATCTATGAACTTAATTGTAATCTATTTTATGTATAAGTTCAAACTAGACATCGGAACCAAAACAGTTACTAATCAATAGAGTTGAGCGAACACCTGGATGTTCGGGTTCGAGAAGTTCGGCCGAACTTCCCGGAAATGTTCGGGTTCGGGATCCGAACCCGATCCGAACTTAGTCCCGAACCCGAACCCCATTGAAGTCAATGGGAACCCGAACTTTTGGGCACTAAAAAGGCTGTAAAACAGCCCAGGAAAGAGCTAGAGGGCTGCAAAAGGCAGCAACATGTAGGTAAATCCCCTGCAAACAAATGTGGATAGGGAAATGAATTAAAATAAAAATTAAAAAAATAAAAATGAACCAATATCAATTGGACAGAGGTCCCATAGCAGAGAATCTGGCTTCACGTCAGCAGAGAATCAGTCTCTTCATGCCATAGCAAAGAATCTGGCTTCATGTCAGCAGAGAATCAGTCTCTTCATGCCATAGCAGAGAATCTGGCTTCATGTCAGCGCAGAATCAGTCTTCATGTCATAGCAGAGAATCAGGCTTCACGTCACCCACCACTGGAACAGGCCACTGTCACACATTTAGGCCCCGGCACCCAGGCAGAGGAGAGAGGTCCCGTAACAGAGAATCTGGCCTGATGTCAGCACAGAATATGTCTTCATGTCATAGCAGAGAATCAGGCTTCACGTCACCCACCACTGGAACAGGCCACTGTCACACATTTAGGCCCAGGCACCCAGGCAGAGGAGAGAGGTCCCGTAACAGAGAATCTGGCCTTATGTCAGCGCAGAATCTGTCTTCATGTCATAGCAGAGAATCAGGCTTCACGTCACCCACCACTGGAACAGGCCACTGTCACACATTTAGGCCCAGGCACCCAGGCAGAGGAGAGAGGTCCCGTAACAGAGAATCTGGCCTTATGTCAGCGCAGAATCTGTATTCATGTCATAGCAGAGAATCAGGCTTCACGTCACCCACCACTGGAACAGGCCACTGTCACACATTTAGGCCCCGGCACCCAGACAGAGGAGAGCGGTCCCGTAACAGAGAATCTGGCCTTATGTCAGCGCAGAATCTGTCTTCATGTCATAGCAGAGAATCAGGCTTCACGTCACCCACCACTGGAACAGGCCACTGTCACACATTTAGGCCCAGGCACCCAGGCAGAGGAGAGAGGTCCCGTAACAGAGAATCTGACCTTATGTCAGCGCAGAATCTGTATTCATGTCATAGCAGAGAATCAGGCTTCACGTCACCCACCACTGGAACAGGCCACTGTCACACATTTAGGCCCAGGCACCCAGGCAGAGGAGAGAGGTCCAGTAACAGAGAATCTGGCCTTATGTCAGCGCAGAATCTGTCTTCATGTCATAGCAGAGAATCAGGCTTCACGTCACCCACCACTGGAACAGGCCACTGTCACACATTTAGGCCCAGGCACCCAGGCAGAGGAGAGAGGTCCCGTAACAGAGAATCTGGCCTTATGTCAGCGCAGAATATGTCTTCATGTCATAGCAGAGAATCAGGCTTCACGTCACCCACCACTGGAACAGGCCACTGTCACACATTTAGGCCCAGGCACCCAGGAAGAGGAGAGAGGCCCCTTAACAGAGAATCTGGCCTTATGTCAGCGCAGAATCTGTCTTCATGTCATAGCAGAGAATCAGGCTTCACGTCACCCACCACTGGAACAGGCCACTGTCACACATTTAGGCCCAGGCACCCAGGCAGAGGAGAGAGGTCCCGTAACAGAGAATCTGGCCTTATGTCAGCGCAGAATCTGTATTCATGTCATAGCAGAGAATCAGGCTTCACGTCACCCACCACTGGAACAGGCCACTGTCACACATTTAGGCCCCGACACCCAGACAGAGGAGAGCGGTCCCGTAACAGAGAATCTGGCCTTATTTCAGCGCAGAATCTGTCTTCATGTCATAGCAGAGAATCAGGCTTCACGTCACCCACCACTGGAACAGGCCACTGTCACACATTTAGGCCCCGGCACCCAGACAGAGGAGAGGTTCATTCAACTTTGGGTTGCCCCGCAATATAATGGTAAAATGAAATTAAAAATAGTATTGAATGAGGAAGTGCCCTGGAGTAGAATAATATATTGTTAAGGGGAGGTAGTTAATATCTAATCTGCACAAGGGATGGACAGGTCCTGTGGGATCCATGCCTGGTTCATTTTTATGAACGTCAGCTTGTCCACATTGGCTGTAGACAGGCGGCTGCGTTTGTCTGTAATGACGCCCCCTGCCGTGCTGAATACACGTTCAGACAAAACGCTGGTCGCCGTGCAGGCCAGCACCTCCAAGGCATAAAAGGCTAGCTCTGGCCACGTGGACAATTTGGAGACCCAGAAGTTGAATGGGGCCGAACCATCAGTCAGTACGTGGAGGGGTGTGCACAGGTACTGTTCCACCATGTTAGTGAAATGTTGCCTCCTGCTAACACGTTCCGTATCAGGTGGTGGTGCAGTTAGCTGTGGCGTGGTGACAAAACTTTTCCACATCTCTGCCATGCTAACCCTTCCCTCAGAGGAACTGGCCGTGACACAGCTGAGTTGGCGACCTCTTGCTCCTCCTCTGCCTTCGCCTTGGGCTTCCACTGGTTCCCCTGTGACATTTGGGAATGCTCTCAGTAGCGCGTCTACCAAAGTGCGCTTGTACTCGCGCATCTTCCTATCACGCTCCAGTGTAGGAAGTAAGGTGGGCACATTGTCTTTGTACCGGGGATCCAGCAGGGTGGCAACCCAGTATTCCGCACACGTTAAAATGTGGGCAACTCTGCTGTCGTTGCGCAGGCACTGCAGCATGTAGTCGCTCATGTGTGCCAGGCTGCCCAGAGGTAAGGACAAGCTGTCCTCTGTGGGAGGCGTATCGTCATCGTCCTGTGTTTCCCCCCAGCCACGCACCAGTGATGGGCCCGAGCTGCTTTGGGTGCCACCCCGCTGTGAACATGCTTCATCCTCATCCTCCTCCACCTCCTCCTCATCCTCGTCCTCCTCGTCCTCCAGTAGTGGACCCTGTCTGGCCACATTTGTACCTGGCCTCTGGTGTTGCAAAAAACCTCCCTCTGAGTCACTTTGAAGAGACTGGCCTGAAAGTGCTAAAAATGACCCCTCTTCCTCCTCTTCCTCCTGGGCCACCTCCTCTTCCATCATCGCCCTAAGTGTTTTCCCAAGGAGACATAGAAGTGGTATTGTAACGCTGATAACGGCGTCATCGCCACTGGCCATGTTGGTGGAGTACTCGAAACAGCGCAACAGGGCACACAGGTCTCGCATGGAGGCCCAGTCATTGGTGGTGAAGTGTGTCTGATCCGCAGTGCGACTGACCCGTGCGTGCTGCAGCTGAAACTCCACTATGGCCTGCTGCTGCTCGCACAGTCTGTCCAGCATATGCAAGGTGGAGTTCCACCTGGGGGGTACGTCGCATATGAGGCGGTGAGCGGGAAGGCCGAAGTTACTCTGTAGCGCAGACAGGCGAGCAGCGGCAGGGTGTGAACGCCGGAAGCGCGAACAGACGGCCCGCACTTTATGCAGCAGCTCTGACATGTCGGGGTAGTTGCGAATGAACTTCTGCACCACCAAATTCAGCACATGCGCCAGGCAAGGGATGTGCGTCAAACCGGCTAGTCCCAAAGCTGCAACGAGATTTCGCCCATTATCGCACACCACCAGGCCGGGCTTGAGGCTCACCGGCAGCAACCACTCGTCGGTCTGTTGTTCTATACCCCGCCACAACTCCTGTGCGGTGTGGGGCCTGTCCCCCAAACATATGAGTTTCAGAATGGCCTGCTGACGTTTACCCCGTGCTGTGCTGAAGTTGGTGGTGAAGGTGTGTGGCTGACTGGATGAGCAGGTGGAAGAAGAGGAGGAGGAAGCTGAGTAGGAGGAGGAGGAGACAGGAGGCAAAGAATGTTGCCCTGTGATCCTTGGCGGCGGAAGGACGTGCGCCAAACAGCTCTCCGCCTGGGGCCCAGCCGCCACTACATTTACCCAGTGTGCAGTTAGGGAGATATAGCGTCCCTGGCCGTGCTTACTGGTCCACGTATCTGTGGTTAGGTGGACCTTGCCACAGATGGCGTTGCGCAGTGCACACTTGATTTTATCGGACACTTGTTTGTGCAGGGAAGGCACGGCTCTCTTGGAGAAGTAGTGGCGGCTGGGAACAACATACTGTGGGACAGCAAGTGACATGAGCTGTTTGAAGCTGTGTGTGTCCACCAGCCTAAATGACAGCATTTCATAGGCCAGTAGTTTAGAAATGCTGGCATTCAGGGCCAGGGATCGAGGGTGGCTAGGTGGGAATTTACGCTTTCTCTCAAATGTTTGTGAGATGGAGAGCTGAACGCTGCCGTGTGACATGGTTGAGATGCTTGGTGACTCAGGAGGTGGTGTTGGTGGTACATCCCATGTTTACTGGGCGGCAGGTGCCAACGTTCCTCCAGAGGCGGAGGAAGAGGCCGAGGCGGCGGCAGCAGCAGAAGAGGCCGAGGCAGCAGCAGCAGAAGAGGTAGCAGGGGGAGCCTGAGTGACTTCTTTGTTTTTAAGGTGTTTACTCCACTGCAGTTCATGCTTTGCATGCAGGTGCCTGGTCATGCAGGTTGTGCTAAGGTTCAGAACGTTAATGCCTCGCTTCAGGCTCTGATGGCACAGCGTGCAAACCACTCTGGTCTTGTCGTCAGCACATTGTTTGAAGAAGTGCCATGCCATGGAACTCCTTGAAGCTGCCTTTGGGGTGCTCGGTCCCAGATGGCGGCGGTCAGTAGCAGGCGGAGTCTCTTGGCGGCGGGTGTTCTGATTTTGCCCACTGCTCCCTCTTTTGCTACGCTGTTGGCTCGGTCTCACCACTGCCTCTTCCTCCGAACTGTGAAAGTCAGTGGCACGACCTTCATTCCATGTGGGGTCTAGGACCTCATCGTCCCCTGCATCGTCTTCCACCCATAATGGTAAAAGTCCAGCTCACCTGCATCTGCAATTTGAAAGGTGCACGGAAGGGATGAGACCCCGATTTAACAAACTTGAAGTAAAAGAAAATCCAGCACCTCGTATCTTTGCTTGACGGTGTTTATTCCACAATTCAAATTGTAAGCGGTAACGGAACCTTCAAAGTACAAGCCCCAATGCGGTCTACATGTTTCGAACCAGATGGTTCTTAATCATGACCTCCACAATAAATTTCCAACATAGTATATATATAGACGTGAACTTAACAAATCCCTCCCCTATTAAACTAGCAGGGCGGTGCTGGTCATCCCAGGTGTTCTAATTAGAAGTGTTCACAGAAATTTAAGTGCACAAAAACACATTTAAAGTTAAAATCCGGAATAAGCCATTATAAACAGACATTCCATAGTATAAGGTCCAGCAGATAGGGAGGAAAAATACAGACAAAGACAGGTCAGGGATATAAAAAAATAATAATAATGAATAAATGAATACATGACTCAGTATAAATACACTGAGGGATCCCAGCATAAAAAACCGCTCTGTCTGAATACTCCTCTATATCTGCTGGCTACAATACATCACAGTTCAATTAGGCTATATTTTCTTCAAAGTTGCAACATGGTATGATTTAATGCTATTAGTAAATATACATGAGTTCTTTTCTCTGATTTAATCCTGCAGGGGATCTGGAATTCAGTTTAAGAATCCAGAAAGCTTCTCTCTGGTATACAAGCCTTTTGAAGTCTCCACCTCTTGTGGGCAAAAACACTCTTTTAATGGCATAAGCTGTAAATGAAGATAAACTTCTATTGTGTGCCATGATAAAGTGCTTTGCCGCACTTGAGATGTTGACATATGCAGGATTTAACCCCTTAGTGACCAAGCCTGTTTGGGCCTTTATGACCAAACGTTTTTCTTCCTTTTTTTATGGTCTCGTTCCAAGAGCTATAACTTTTTTATTTTTTCATCTATATAGCTTTATCAGGGCTTGTTTTTTACGGGACAAGTTGTAGTTTTTAATGGCGCCATTTTGGGGTACACATAACTTTCTGATTAACTTTTATTAACTCTTTCTGGGAGGGAGATGAGGAAAAATAGCAATACTGCCACTGCGTTTTTACATTATACATTTTTTGGCGTTCATTTTTCGGTACAAATAACATAATATCTTTATTCTCTGGGTCAGTACGATTACAGTGATACTAAATACTTATAATTTTGTTTACATTTTACAACCTTATTTGCAATAAAACACCTTTTATTAACCCCAAAAATTATTTTGCATTGCCACTTCACAAGACCCATAACTTTTTTTTATTTTTTTATATGGAATTGTGTGAGGGCTTGATTTTTGAAAGACAACTTGTATTTTTCATGGGTATGATTTTGGAGTAAATGCCGCTTTTTGATTGCTTGTTATTGCGTTTTTTTTCGGTGGAAACTAAGAATAAATTCGAAATTCTGTCTTTTTTTATTTTTTATTTCTTACGGCGTTCACCATAGGGGATAATTTATGTAATATTTATGTAGTCCCGGTCGTTACGGACGCGGCAATACCAAACATATGGGGGATATTTTCTTTTTGCAATTTTTTTCATTGAAAAGCGTATTTTCAATGGAAAAAAAGGCATATTTTTTTATTTTATGGAATTTTTTTTATTTAATAAATGTGTATTTTTTTTACTACTTAATAGTCCCACAAGGGGACTATAATATACAGTATTTTGATTGCTTTTAAAATGTAATGCATTATCTCTATAATGCATTGCATTTCAATAGCAATGCTATTCGAACATTGACCAGCAGGCTGCGCCAGAGAGGCACAGCCTGCTGGAAGTAACTGAAGACAGGCTCGGGCCCTCATCGGAAGCAAGGTAAGCTTCCCAGCACATCAGCACCCCGCGATCGCATTTTCGGGGTGCTGATGGGAGACAGAGGGAGTCCGCTCCCTCTGTCACCACTTTACATGCAGCGGGCGCCATTGCGCCCGGCATGTAAAGGGTTAAACAGCCCGGATCGGCACTCCTGCCGTTCCGGGCTGTTAGAGCAGGGACCCGGCTCTCATGTGAGAGCCAGGTCCACGCTCCCCGCTGCACGGGGGAGCCGCGCGGCGCTTAAACTGGGCCGCCGTAAAAACGCGGCGGCCCAGCCTAAGGCCCCTTAGTGACCGCCGTAAAAACACGTATGGGTGGTCACTAAGGGGTTAATATATAGTTGATATGTTCAAGCAACCTTACTTTAAATTTTCTGGTTGAACAACCAACATATATTAACCGGCATTCCTCACATTCGATAATATATATAATTCCTGATGTGTTGCAATTAATGTAGGTTTTAATATGATATTTATTAGTTCCATCTGAATCTTGGAATAGTTTTTTTGGAGTGACATAATTGCAAGCTCTGCATGGTGAGCTACCACATCGTGTGAAGCCTGTATACCGCAACCAGCATGTCCGTGATTTTCTCACTGGGTTTGAACTGAAAAATGACGGAGACAAAACGGTAGCCAAAGACGCAGGTCTCTTGGATACCACCCTGTGTCCTCCTCCTAATATTTTATATAATTGTGGGTCTTCATACAGGATTGGGATACATTTAGATACCACTTTTTCTATTGTGGAAAATTGATTACTGTAAGTTAATACGAGTGTTGGGATATTAGTGGGTTTATCCTCATGGTCTGATTTAATTTTATTTCCCCTCACCTGTCTATTTACAGCATTTTATATTTTTTTATTATTATTATCATTTCTATTGGATTTTTTATAATTCAAGGGGCTTCCAAACCAAAGGTCTTGCCTCACTTTATTTTTGGCTATATTGGTTGCCCTTTCAGTCATCCACAGTGGATATCCTCTATCGTGTAATCTGTTTGCAATTATCTGTGTTTCTTCATGGAAATCAGTGTCCCTGCTACAATTGCGCCTGGCTCTAATCATCTCACCCACTGGGATGGCTTTTATCGTATGGAGCGGATGATGGCTGTCAGCTCGAAGTAACGTATTTCCCGCTATGGGTTTACGGTAGGTTCGGGTACATATTGTCTGGCCTGGAATACCAGTCAATGTTAAATCCAGGAAATTAATTGTGCAGCCGTCATGTGCTCCAACGAACCGCAAGCCATAGAGGTTATCGTTCAGATATTGCAAGAAAGAGGGTATGGCAGATGTATCCGCAGACCAAATGAACAGCATATCATCGATATATCTGCCATACCACTCTATATGCTGCCCAAAGGGATTGTCAACATCATATATATAGCGCTCCTCCCAGTATGCCATGGTGACGTTTGCAAGTGACGGGGAAAATTTAGCTCCCATACTCACACCCTGTATTTGTAAATAAAACTTGTTGTCAAAACTAAAATAATTGTGTGTGAGTAAGAAATCTGTTATCTTTAAAACATAGTCAATGAAAACGTCACCATGGACACTATAGCGATGTAAGTGATATTCTAATGCTGTAAGCGCTACCTGATGGGGAATAGATGGATAAAGGCTAACGACATCTGTTGTCAGCCATGTATAGTTTTGGGACCATTTTTTGTCATAAAAGCTTCTCAGTATATCTCCTGTATCTTTAATGTATCCTGGTGTTCTCTTAACAAGAGGTTGTAAGATTGTATCTAGCCATTGGCCTAATTTCTCTGTTAGAGAACCAATTCCCGAGACTATAGGGCAGAGCGGTGGTGGGAAAAGACCTTTGTGAACCTTAGGTAAGGCATGTATAATAGGGGTAACTGGACATTGTACTCTTAGATATTGGAAATCACTGTGGGAGAAGATTCCCAGATTTCTACCTTCTTGCAGAATATCCATTAACTCCCTGCGATAACACTCCAAGGGATTGGAGTCCAACTTACAATATGTAGTTGTGTCCCCCAAGATTTGCAACATTTGTTGATGGTACACAATTTTGTCTAAAACCACCACCGCACCGCCCTTGTCTGCCATTTTAATGACGATATCTTCCCTGTCCTTTAGTTCCCCCATGGCGATTTTTTGCAATTTAGTCAGGTTGCTATTTCTTTTAGCATGATTTTTATTATCCGCCATATCAGCATTAATTTGCACTAATTCTCTCTCTATTATTTCTTGGAATGTGTCCATTCCATTACTGCGTGATTTAAGGGGATAAAAAGTCGGGTTTTTCACCTGAAAATTTACTGCATTTTGTTCACATTTATCTTCTGAAACTTCCTGCAAGCTATGCAATTGCAATAAAGTAACCTGTTCCCGGAATGAGAAACCTGCATAATAATTTTGCTGATGTTCAGCAAACGCATCCGTCACTGAGTCTGAACTGTTCCCAACCTCACTGAAATGTTTTTTTACCGTAAGTAATCTGATGAATTTATTAATATCCAGTAAGGTTGAGAACAGATCAAAGTCAGTGGCAGGGACAAAATTCAAACCCAAACTCAACAATTCCAATTGTGATCTAGTTAAAACAGCAGCTGACAAATTAATCACTTCATGTATTTGAGTCACTGTTTTCTTTGGAGACGCGTAGCCATATTGTGTGCTTTTCTTGTTGTGTTTTCTTCCTCCTCTTCTGACTCGTTTTTTGACTGGTTTTTGGACTTCATTTTTGATTTTTTGTAATATGAGGACTGAGCTCCTGTAGAATTACTTTTAATGTCCATTTTTTCTATTGGTTGGATTTCCATGCTGGTCTCAAAGCCCTTGTAATCTGATGAGTCAAAACTGACAGTTGCGGTTTTTGTGCGTTTTTTTGAATGTTGCTGTTTTTTCTTTGTATTTTTCAATATGGATTTCGGGGTTTGGTAGGGATTCTCTCTACGTCCCCACTCATACACTTGATCCTTATCATAGTCTTATAGATCCCTTTGAAACTTTTTATGTTTTAGCTCAATGATATCTTCCTCAGCTTCTTTGAGGTTGTTGTTAGCTTTCTGCAACAGTTTATCATATTTGTGGGTGGATTCATATTGAGACATGGATTGTTTGCATTTCTCTATTTCTGGTTGTATCAAAACCATTTTTTCTGCTTCATATTCCACTATCAATCTCATAAGTTTGAACGAGCACTCATTGAGTATATTGTTCCATGTTTGTACAAAGGTATTCGATCGTCTTCCACCCAGTCTTGATCCCTGACCTCCTGTTCAGTCTGCACACTGCAGAAAGACGCAGCAGTTGGCACCTGTGTTTCGTCATCATCAGAGACGTGCTGAGGTGGTATTCCCATGTACTCATCATCAGGAAAAATAAGTGGTTGTGCGTTAGTGCATTCTATCTCTTCCATCCCTGGGGAAGGGCTAGGTGGATGCCCTTGGGAAACCCTGGCAGCAGAGTCTTCAAACAGCATAAGAGACTGCTGCATAACTTGAGGCTCAGACAGTTTCCCTGATATGCATGGGGGTTATGTGACAGACCGATGGGCTTGGTTTTCATGCGCCATCTGTGCGCTTTCTGCAGAAGACTGGGTGGGAGATAATGTGAACGTGCTGGATCCACTGTCGGCCACCCAATTGACTAATGCCTGCACCTGCTCAGGCCTTACCATCCTTAGAACGGCATTAGGCCCCACCAAATATCGCTGTAAATTCTGCTGGCTACTGGGACCTGAGGTAGTTGGTTCACTAGGACGTGTGGCTGTGGCAGAACGGCCACGTCCTCTCCCAGCACCAGAGGGTCCACTAACACCACCACGACCATGTCCACGTCCGCGTCCCTTATTAGATGTTTTCCTCATTGTTCCCGTTCACCACAATTTTGAGAATGGCAAATTTGGGAATGGTTTTTTAACCCAGAAAAAAATGTGTGCTTTTACGGTCACTACAAATAACTTGACCAGCTAAAACAGTAGAGATTTGGTTAAATAGAGATGTGAGGCCTGTTTTTTTTTGCGCTGTGTGACAGGTATAGGTTTAATCACAGAATCAGATTTCTATCAGCACGCTAGGGTGTGTCTTAGGTTTTTCTGAATGACACTATCACTAGCTTCAATGTAAGATATTCTTTTTGGGATAGATTTCAAGTAGGCCTCAAATACCAGAAACTAGTTATTTTGCGAATGGCAAATTTGGGAATGGTTTTTCAACCCAGAAAAAAAAGTGTGCCTTTATGGTCACTACAAATAACTTGACCAGCTAAAACAGTAGAGATATGGTTAAATAGAGATGTGAGGCCTGTTTTATTTTGCGCTGTGTGACAGGTATAGGTTTAATCACAGAATCAGATTTCTATCAGCACGCTAGCGTGTGTCTTAGGTTTTTCTGAATGACACTATCACTAGCTTCAATATAAGATATTCTGTTTGGGATAGATTTCAAGTAGGCCTCAAATACCAGAAACTAGTTATTTTGAGAATGGCAAATTTGGGAATGGTTTTTCAACCCAGAAAAAAAAGTGTGCTTTTACGGTCACTACAAATAACTTGACCAGCTAAAACAGTAGAGATTTGGTTAAATAGAGATGTGAGGCCTGTTTTTTTTTTGCGCTGTGTGACAGGTATAGGTTTAATCACAGAATCAGATTTCTATCAGCACGCTAGCGTGTGTCTTAGGTTTTTCTGAATGACACTATCACTAGCTTCAATGTAAGATATTCTTTTTGGGATAGATATCAAGTAGGCCTCAAATACCAGAAACTAGTTATTTTGAGAATGGCAAATTTGGGAATGGTTTTTCAACCCAGAAAAAAAAGTGTGCTTTTACGGTCACTACAAATAACTTGACCAGCTAAAACAGTAGAGATTTGGTTAAATAGAGATGTGAGGCCTGTTTTTTTTTGCGCTGTGTGACAGGTATAGGTTTAATCACAGAATCAGATTTCTATCAGCACGCTAGCGTGTGTCTTAGGTTTTTCTGAATGACACTATCACTAGCTTCAATGTAAGATATTATTTTTGGGATAGATTTCAAGTAGGCCTCAAATACCAGAAACTAGTTATTTTGAGAATGGCAAATTTGGGAATGGTTTTTTAACCCAGAAAAAAAAGTGTGCTTTTACGGTCACTACAAATAACTTGACCAGCTAAAACAGTAGAGATTTGGTTAAATAGAGATGTGAGGCCTGTTTTTCTTTGCGCTGTGTGACAGGTATAGGTTTAATCACAGAATCAGATTTCTATCAGCACGCTAGCGTGTGTCTTAGGTTTTTCTGAATGACACTATCACTAGCTTCAATGTAAGATATTCTTTTTGGGATAGATTTCAAGTAGGCCTCATATAGCAGAAACTAGTTATTTTGAGAATGGCAAATTTGGGAATGGTTTTTCAACCCAGAAAAAAAAGTGTGCTTTTACGGTCACTACAAATAACTTGACCAGCTAAAACAGTACAGGTCCATTTTTGAATAGAAATGTCAGGTCTATTTTTTAGGCGCTGGGTGACAGGCTCAACTTGCCCCTGATGTAATATATGGCCAAAAAATAACCACACTGTCGATGGTTAAATGCACTTCGGTGACACAGGCTCAGCCTGCAGCTGATGTAGTATATGGCCAAAAAATAACCAGACTGTTGATGGTTAAATGCACTTCGGTGACACAGGCTCAGCCTGCAGCTGATGTAGGATATAGCACAAAATAACCACACTATCGATGGTTAAATACACTTGGTGATAGCTTGTGCTGGCGCACCACAAGTCACAAAGTGGCCGCCGATCACCCCAGAAAAAAAGTGATCTAAAAACGCTCTGGGCAGCCTCAAAAAAGTGAGCAAGTCAATAATAGCACTTCAATGATCCACAGCTGCAGATTGATCACAGAATGAAGTCTTTTGGAGGAGTTAATCTGCCTAATCTCGCCCTAACGTCGCAGCTGCAACCTCTCCCTATACTGATCATAGCAGAGTGACGTGCGGCGCTACGTGACTCCAGCTTAAATAGAGGCTGGGTCACATGCTGCACTGGCCAATCACAGCCATGCCAATAGTAGGCATGGCTGTGATGGCCTCTTGGGGCAAGTAGTATGACGCTTGTTGATTGGCTGCTTTGCAGCCTTTCAAAAAGCGCCAAGAAAGAGCCGAACACCGAACCCGAACCCGGACTTTTACGAAAATGTTCGGGTTCGGGTCCGTGTCACGGACACCCCAAAATTCGGTACGAACCCGAACTATACAGTTCGGGTTCGCTCATCCCTACTAATCAATAATCAAAATACTCTATATATAGGATTTTTTCACATCTTTGTGTATATTTACTTATTCATTTATTTATTTCTGGTGTTCACTGTACCCTCTCTTATGTAACAGTACCTTATAAGCATTGGTAACCTGATCCCAATTATACATTTACTTGTACTGTAAAAAAAAAAAAAAAAGAATGTTATTTTTTTATTTTTTTTAGACCAACACATATACACACTAGATATATCCCTTTAGGACAAATTACAGGTGTAGTAATAAAATCTGTCTCATTGACCATCTAATAGCTTGTCTAAAACTTTTTCTTTTTCCTTTTTCTTTTTTTCATTCAATGCTTCAATACTTCTATATCTGATCATTCATTTTAATTTTTACCCTTCTTTCATAACTATTATATCCATTCATATGTATCCCCCCATACTGTTCTCTTTCCAAAGTATCCACCCTCTCATAGCCATATTAATTGATGCGTTCCACTGTGGAATGCATTCTTCCATCCACAACAACTCCAATCTCGGATGGGTTGTCCGATGCGTTCCAGTGTGGAACGCATCGGCCATTATCTTAAGTCCGGTAACACACCAGCCCACACCGGAAGTCCGCTTCACATACCCCGCCCCCGTCTTCTTTTCCGATGCGTTCCACACTGGAACGCATTGGACATTGAAAATATTTCCCTCCTTACCCGGTGCACTCTCTTTATAAGTGCACATTGGCATCTGCGCCCCTTCCCCGGCGCTCACCCTCTCCCCTTCATTAGGCCTTCCACAATCAGTGCCTGTTAAGATCCGATTTCCACATGTGTTCCACAGTGTAACCATAATAATACCCCTTCATCAGAACCCTAGTGCGTTCCACTATGGAACGCAACATAGTCATTTATTCTTCCGGTCTCACTACCCACACCCAGAGAATAAAGATACAAAAGCAAATAGGTACACATATAGATTTACATTTACTATTTATACATTTTTATGTTTTATGTCCACATTGTTTAAAGGGAATCAGACCACACTGTCACCAACATATTTTATGAACTTTTATTGAATTTTTATACAATTGTTACCAGGAAGTGACATCAGATGGGTCCACCCCCACCTATGGGATGACCTCAGATCATGTGTTCCTGTCTCCCTATATAAGTTTGTTCTACCTGTTGTATGTGTATGCTCTTGAAAAAGGGAATTATCCCGAAACACTTTGAGCTGAACTAATAAAGACTTCCACTTCACTTCGGAGCCCTGTAGTCATCTCTTTTGGGGACCAGGAAGCCTTTGACACATCTTGATAAGTGATCTCGGCAGGGGAGGTGGAGGTATAGGTGTCTTGAGCTTCACCCTGTACCCTCCTCTACGGTGAAGAGCCATTTTATTACATGGAGACTATGTTCATCTACTGAACAAGAGACCCAGATACATACTTATAGCTATACTCTGTATCCACTATTTTTTATTTCACTGGTTCCGTGGTGCCCCCTCGGTACTTTCAGGACACCCCTGAAAAACTCCACCAACTCTTGCATCTAAGTTTGTAAAACAGTTCACAAGTGTGCACTGATCTATTTTATTTTGTTTGGGGAGCTGCAGCACCTTTATATCACATACTGTATACTGCTTCTATTTCGTAGCACCATCTTTAAGTGTTACCCCCCTGGCGCCTCATATTCCCCTTCCCCTCCTCTTTTCTCTTTCCTAATTTCCTCCCATCCGATAATTCGTCCAGTCAACTTCTTTTTTATTTGTTATTGGGGTGCAAGTGCTGTGTGATACAGCAATTAATAGTGTGTATTACTAGAAAATATTTCTATGTCTTATTAGCCCTTGTGCGGTGCAGTTATATGCTCTAAAGCCTTTTTTGGTGTGTATTAGTTTGGGGAAAAAATGGCTTATTTGCCGTTCACCCACCAGTGCAGTTATATGTTCTAAAGCATTTTTTGGCACGTATTAGTGGGAAAAAAGGGCTTATTAGCCATTGCGTTGTGAAGTGATAAAATCACAGCCCTTTTTGGCGTGTATTAGTGGGGCAAAAGAAGTATTATTTACCGTTCAGCGGTGCAGTTCTAAAGCCTTTTTTGGCGTGTGTTAATGGGAAAAAATTAATTTCCTTTTTATTTACTTATTTGATATAACAGTATGTCAGACAGATACAGTGGGATGCAAAAGTTTGGGCAATCTTGTTAATCGTCATGATTTTCCTGTATAAATCGTTCGTTGCTACGATAAAAAATGTCTGTTAAATATATCATATAGGAGACACACACAGTGATATTTGAGAAGTGAAATTAAGTTTATTGGATTTACAGAAAGTGAGCTATAATTGTTTAAACAAAATTAGGCAGGTGCATAAATTTGGGCACTGTTGTCATTTTATTGATTCCAAAACCTTTAGAACTAATTATTGGAACTCAAATTGGCTTGGTAAGCTCAGTGACCCCTGACCTACATACACAGGTGAATCCAATTATGAGAAAGAGTATTTAAGGGGGTCAATTGTAAGTTTCCCTCCTCTTTTAATTTTCTCTGAAGAGTAGCAACATGGGGGTCTCAAAACAACTCTCAAATTACCTGAAGACGAAGATTGTTCACCATCATGGTTTAGGGGAAGGATACAGAAAGCTGTCTCAGAGATTTCAGCTGTCTGTTTCCACAGTTAGGAACATATTGAGGAAATGGAAGACCACAGGCTCAGTTCAAGTTAAGGCTCGAAGTGGCAGACCAAGAAAAATCTCGGATAGACAGAAGCAACGAATGGTGAGAACAGTCAGAGTCAACCCACAGACCAGCACCAAAGACCTACAACATCATCTTGCTGCAGATGGAGTCACTGTGCATCGTTCAACCATTCAGCGCACTTTACACAAGGAGATGCTGTATGCGAGAGTGATGCAGAGGAAGCCTTTTCTCCGTCCCATAGCACAAAAAGTGCCGCTTGAGGTGGGCTAAAGCACATTTGGACAAGCCAGCTTCATTTTGGAATAAGGTGCTGTGGACTGATGAAACTAAAATGTAGTTATTTGGCCATAACATGGGGCGTTATGCATGGAGGAAAAAGAACACAGCATTCCAAGAAAAACACCTGCTACCTACAGTAAAATATGGTGGTGGTTCCATCATGCTGTGGGGCTGTGTGGTCAGTGCAGGGACTGGGAATCTTGTCAAAGTTGAGGGACGCATGGATTACACTCAGTATCAGCAGATTCTGGACACCAATGTCTAGGAATCAGTGACAAAGCTGAAGCTGCGCCAGGGCTGGATCTTTCAACAAGACAACGGCCATAAACACTGCTCAAAATCCACTAAGGCATTTATGCAGAAGAACAAGTACAACGTTCTGGAATGGCCATCTCAGTCCCCAGACCTGAATATAATTGAAAATCTGTGGTGTGACTTAAAGAGAGCTGTCCATGCTCGGAAGCCATCAAACCTGAATAAACTAAAGATGTTTTGTAAAGAGGAATGGTCCAAAATACCTTCAAACAGAATCCAGACTCTCATTGGAACATACAGGAAGCGTTTAGAGGCTGTAATTTCTGCAAAAGGAGGATCTACTAAATATTGATTTCATTTCTTTTTTGTGGTGCTCACATTTATGCACCTGTCTAATTTTGTTTAAACAATTTTAGCACACTTTCTGTAAATCCAATAAACTTCATTTCACTTCTCAAATATCACTGTGTGTCTCCTATATGATATATTTAACTGACATTTTTTATCGTAACAACCAATGATTTATGCAGGAAAATCATAACGATTAACAAGGTTGCCCAAACTTTTGCATCCCACTGTAAGTGACAAGCCCTGCACAGAGGAGGGGTAGAGGCCTAAATGTTTCTGGAGCAGGCACAGGTCGCAGCAGAATAAGGGGGTGTAGCAGCAGGGGTCACTTCGAGAGGCCTGAGCTCCCGGTGTCATCTATCAGTCGTGTCTTGACCAGCAGCCCAACAGTTCTTGAATGGTTGACTTGGTCATCCACTTCGTCCCAAGTGATATCAGAAACCCCCAGCCAAGAGTCGGTGGGTTCGTCAGACACAACCCTTAGTTGGCATGGCCCGGGAGCATGCCCTGTGCCCTCACCTGTCCTCAACCTGCCTCTGTCCTTTTCTGTTCCCTCAGCCAGAAAAGTATTATATGCTGTGGGCTCAGCTCCACTATACAGCGAGGACGAGCTACTGGAGGACAGTCAGCAGCTACTGGCCAGCCAAGATGTGGAGGAGACATCCACCGCTTCCTCCGGTAGGTGGGCAAGTAGTGATGAGGAGAGTGGTGTTGGAGCTGGTGTTGCGAGCGGTCAGGCTCCTGACCCAGAGACCATTGAGGAGGACATCAGTGATATGCAGACAGTACTCGATGATGATGATTGTAGCTGATCGCACTTGGGAGCCGGGTGAATTAGGGGCTTCATCATCATCTGGAGAAGAGGGTGGCAGCTTGCCCATGAGACAGCAGCGGAGCCAGCAAGTCGCTAGCAAGGCCGAAAGTCAGCAGGGTGGCAGAAGTGGGAGGTCGGGAGCCAAACGTGCCCGGGGTAGACCACTCACTTTGCAGGAGCCTTTCTACCCGGAAAGTGGTCGAACAGGGGTTCAAGTAGCAGCGGTAGCAGTCAGTCAGTGTGGAGTGTTGGGGGGAAAATCACCTACTCGGTGGTGTGGCAGTTTTTTTTTTTAAGCTGCTGGAGGAGGTGAACATGGCCATTTGTAGAATCTGTGGGCAGAAGGTGAAGCGTGGCCAGGGTGCCAATGTTGCACAGACCTCTGTCAACATATGCAGCATCAGCATAAACTGGCCCGGGAGAACCCTGGCTCAGATGTGGTGGTCCAGCCTGCCCCAGCAACCACTGCATTACCCAGTGGCACGCAACCTGATTTCAGGCAGTCAAGGCTCCACCACCTCAGCCGAAGGGAGCTGTCTGTCCTTCCCTTCATCTACCGGTCCTGATGCTCCTGCTCCTCACCCTCCTGCTCCTTGTCAGTCATTCCATCAGCAATCGATCACTGAAGCAATTGCCAAGAGACAACAGTATGCGTGCACTCATCCAATGGCACAGAAGCTGAACGTGCTCCTGGCCAAGTTGCTGGTGCTGCAGTGCTTCTCTTTCCAAGTGGCGGACTCTGCACCTGTCAGAGAACTGATGGCTTGTGCTAAGCCGAGGTGGAGAGTCCCAAGCTGTCATTCCTTTGCCAAAAAGGCAGTACCAGCCCTGCACAAATATGTAGAACAGAAGGTGGGCCAAGAGACAACAGTATGCGTGCACTCATCCAATGACACAGAAGCTGAACGTGCTCCTGGCCAAGTTGCTGGTGCTGCAGTGCTTCTCTTTCCAAGTGGTGGACTCTGCACCTGTCATAGAACTGATGGCTTGTGCTGAGCCAAGGTGGAGAGTCCCAAGCCGTCATTCCTTTGCCAAAAAGGCAGTACCAGCCCTGCACAAATATGTAGAACAGAAGGTGGGCCAGTCCTTAACTCCTTTCCGACCGCCTAACGCACGGATGCGTCCTGGCGGCGGTCGATTCATTCCTCCTTCACGCATCCGTGCGTCATCTCGCGAGACGCGAGATTCCGGTCAGAGCCGGCCCGCGCATGCGCATCGCGGGTCGGCAAAAGTTAAAGGAGTATTTCGTCACCAGCCTGCCAGCCAATGATCGTTGCTGGCAGGTTGGCGATTTTAAAAAAATCAAATCAGAAGCCATCTAACACCTTGTATTTATAAATATAAGGTGTTAAATGGCTTCTGTGCTCCTCTGCTGGTCCTTTTCATCGGTTGGTCCCAGCAGAGGAGCACACATCACAGTGATTAGCCACCAACCACCACACTTAGCCCCAGATCACCCCCCATCACCCCAATTAACCCCTTGATCACCCCTTGATCGCCCCTGTCAATCGCCTAGTGAAAGGGAAAAAAGTGTCACTTTTTTTTTCACTGGTATTGACTGATAGGTTTTAGGATAGTTTAAGCCCCTTGGTTAGGTAGTTAGCGTCGGTTAGGGCCCAGCCCACCGCACCGCAGTCACTGATTCGCTGATTAGCGTATCGCTAATCAGCTTTTGTACTTTTATAGTATCTGAAAGTGATCAAAACTGATCACAGTCAGATCTATAATAGTATTAGTGTCACCTTAGCTCGCCCTCCACCCAAAACGCAGTGTTTGCCCGATCAGGCCTGATCGGTCCCCCACACGTGCGTTCACCCACGCCCGCCCCGCCGCAGTGACAAAAAATATATATTTTTTGATCACTGCACAATCACTTTACAAGCGCTGCGGCGATAAAAAAAAATCAGTTTTGATATTTTTTATCAATCGCAGCGGCCTCCGGTACTTTGCTAGCCTCCCCTTTGTAAGACAGGCTTGCTTTTTTTCTTGGGTAGTCTCAGGGAATACCCCTAAATTTAGTAGCCCAAATGTCAAACAGGGGGTATTCTTCTGAAGAGGCCTACAGGATTGTGACCCAGTCGGATGAGGAATGGGAACCCTCATCTGATGAATCTAGCGGGTCAGAATATGAACCTGTAGAAAGCAGTGGCAGTCTGACCCAAAGTTCGGACGAGGAGGTTGAGGTCCATGATAGCACCAGGCGTACCAGGCCCCAAGTCGCTAGACCACAGGTTGCGCAGGATCCGCTTCAAGGGCAGCAGAGAGGGGCTGGTGCTGTCGGATTACGTGGTGAGGCATACACCAGCAGCGCAGCCCATCCTGGACCTAGTACCAGCACTGCCGTACAACATGGTGAAGTGGTGAGCACCAGAAGGGCAGTTGGAGCTGGTATGGTGGCACGTGCAATAGTTACCCCGTCGCAGCTACCGCACAGACAGGCCCGTAGAGCCCATAGAGTCCCTGAGGTGCTGGCAAACCCTGATTGGCAGTCCCCAACTTCAGCCGCACCTGTAGTTCCCCCTTTTTACCGCCCAGTCTGGAGTTCGGGTTGAGACAGCTCAGATCGGTTCCACACTGGGACTTTTTGAGCTGTTCTTGACTGCGGAGCTCTTGGGCATAGTCGTGGCAGAAACAAATCGGTATGCCACTCAATTTATAGCCACCAACCCGGGAAGCTTTTATTCCCAGCCTTTCCGGTGGAAACCAGTCCAAGTTTCCGAAATTAAAATTTTTCTGGGCCTTCTCCTCAACATGCTTCTAACCCAAAAGCATGAATTGCGGTCATATTGGTCCACAAACCCAATTCATCACATGCCCATGTTCTCTGCTGCTATGTCCAGGACACGATTTGAGACCATCCTGCGTTTCCTGCACTTTAGCGACAACACCACCTCCCGTCCCAGAGGCCACCCAGCTTTTGACCGGCTCCACAAAATTCGGCCCCTCATAGACCACTTCAACAACAAATTTGCAGATTTGTATACCCCTGAGCAAAACATCTGCGTAGACAAGTCCCTTATACATTTTACCGGGCGCCTTGGCTTCAAACAATACATCCAAAGCAAGCGCGCCCGGTATGGGGTCAAATTGTATAAGCTCTGTGAAAGGGCCACAGGCTATACCCACAAATTTCGGATCTATGAGGGAAAAGATCAGACCCTGGAGCCGGTTGGTTGCCCTGACTACCTGGGGAGCAGTGGGAAGACAGTCTGGGACTTGGTGTCACCCTTATTTGGCAAGGGGTACCATCTTTATGTGGACAATTTTTACACAAGTGTGCCCCTCTTCAGGCATTTGTTCCTAGAACAGATTGGCTGCTGTGGCACCGTGCGACCTAGTCGCCGGGGCTTCCCCCAACGGCTCGTTACCACCCATCTTGCAAGAGGGGAGAGGGCTGCTTTGTGTAACCAAGAACTTTTTGCGGTGAAATGGAGAGACAAGCGTCACGTTTACATGCTCTCCTCCATTCACGCAGACACGACAATACAAATTGAACGGGCAACCGGTGTCATTGAAAAGCCCCTCTCAGTCCACGACTATAACCTTCACATGGGAGGGGTGGACTTCAATGACCAGATGTTGGCTCCCTATTTAGTTTCCCGACGCACCAGACGCTGGTATAAGAAGGTGTCTGTATATTTAATTCAATTAGCTGCATATAATAGTTTTGTTCTCTACAGTAAGGCTGGGAGAACAGGATCCTTCCTCAAATTTCAGGAAGAGATCATCGAGAACCTCCTGTATCCAGGAGGTTCCGTGGCCCCATCCACCAGTGTAGAGCCGTCTACATGAGCGACATTTCCCCAATGTCGTTGCTGGTACCTCAACCCAACCGTCACCCCGAAAAAGTTGTGTCTGTAGCAGGAGTGGAATAAGGCGTGACCCCCGCTATTTCTGTCCCGACTGCCCTGACCACCCTGCCCTATGCTTAGGGGAGTGTTTCCGGAAGTACCACACACAGGTACACTTAGCATAGGGATTGCATCTCACAGGACAGGCACACAGGGCTATTAGGGCCCTTACACTCACAGCTGCTGCAAACCTCTCCTTTCACCTGGGACAAAGTGCATAATGTACTTCGCCACATCTTTGGGTGATTTGCGCTTTGCACATTGTCCCATGGGGAAGGAGAGGTTTGTCCTATAAAGGAAAAAAAAAAAAAAAAAAACACCGGTAAGCAAAAAAGTTAACGTTCTGTTCAAAAAGTTAATTAAAGTTTATATGTTCCGTTCAAATTTTATTATAAAGTTAATAAATTAATTGCGTTGCGGCCTGTTTTTTTCTTTTTTGTTTAGTTTTTTTTACCTTCCAGGTGGACCAACCGATCGACTAGCTGCAGCACTGATGTACATTCTGACAGAAGCATTGCGCTGCTGTCAGATTACACAAAAGTCGGTGTATGCGGCGCTGTAAGACGAGATTTCTCCTCTTCAGTAAAAGATACGTTTGCCGAGGCATATGAGCTGAGGAGGCGGCGGTGTTCATATACTTTGGCAAACACTTTGTATATAAAAAAAAAATATCAAAATCCCAGCAATGATTTATTCATTCACATCGATTGATGTGAATGGAGAAATCTGGTTTGCCAGGGCATACGGGCTAAGTGGGTATGGCCGTTGGGCGGAGATCCTATGTCCTGGCAGACGCCTTTCCCCTCCTTTTTTTTTTTGGCAGAGATTTTTTCATCCACATTGATCGATGCGAATGAAGAAATCTGTGCCGTTCATTTTTTCTTTCAGCCCAGAGGCTGAACGGAAAAAAAAAATCTCATTACCCGTATGCTCAATATAAGGAGAATAGCAGAAACTCCTAATGCTGGCCATACATGTAATGATTGCGGAGACCCTCAAATGCCAGGGCAGTACAAACACCCCACAAATGACCCCATTTTGGAAAGACGACACCCCAAGGTATTCGCTGAGGGGCATATTGAGTCCATGAAAGATTGAAATTTTTGTCCCAAGTTAGCGGAAAGGGAGACTTTGTGAGAAAAAACAAAAAAAAACAATTTCCGCTAACTTGTGCTAAAAAAAAAAACTCTATGAACTCGCCATGCCCCTCATTGAATACCTTGGGGTGTCTTCTTTCCAAAATGGGGTCACATGTGGGGTATTTAAACTGCCCTGGCATTTTAGGGGCCCTAAAGCGGCTGGGATCCAAATGTCTAAAAATGCCCTCCTAAAAGGAATTTGGGCCCCTTTGCGCATCTAGGCTGCAAAAAAGTGTCACACATCTGGTATCGCCGTACTCAGGAGAAGTTGGGGAATGTGTTTTGGGGTGTCATTTTACATATACCCATGCTGGGTGAGAGAAATATCTTGGTCAAATGCCAACTTTGTATAAAAAAATGGGAAAAGTTGTCTTTGCCGAGATTTTTCTCTCACCCAGCATGGGTATATGTAAAAAGACACCCCAAAACACATTGCCCAACTTCTCCTGAGTACGGCGATACCAGATGTGTGACACTTTTTTGCAGCCTAGGTGGGCAAATGGGCCCACATTCCAAAGAGCACCTTTCGGATTTCACAGGGCATTTTTTACAGATTTTGATTTCAAACTACTTCTCACACATTAGGGCCCCTAAAAGGCCAGGACAGTATAACTACCCCACAGGTGACCCCATTTTGGAAAGAAGACACCCCAAGGTATTCCGTGAGGGGCATGGCGAGTTCCTAGAATTTAATATTTTTTGTCACAAGTTAGCTGAAAATGAGGATTTTTTTTTTCTTACAAAGTCTTATATTCCATTAACTTGTGACAAAAAATAAAAACTTCCATGAACTCACTATGCCCATCACGAAATACCTTGGGGTGTCTTCTTTCCAAAATGTGGTCACTTGTAGGGTAGTTATACTGCCCTGGCATTTTAGGGGCACGAATGCTTGAGAAGTAGTTTGAAATCAAAATGTGTAAAAAATGCCCTGTGAAATCCGAAAGGTGCTCTGTGGAATGTGGGCCCCTTTGCCAACCTAGGCTGCAAAAAAGTGTCACACATCTGGTATCGCCGTACTCAGAAGAAGTTGGGCAATGTGTTTTGGGGTGTCTTTTTACATATACCCATGCTGGGTGAGAGAAATATCTCGGCAAAAGACAACTTTTCCCATTTTTTTTATACAAAGTTGGCATTTGACCGAGATATTTATCTCACCCAGCATGGGTATATGTAAAATGACACCCCAAAACACATTGCCCAACTTCTCCTGAGTACGGCGATACCAGATGTGTGACAATTTTTTGTAGCCTAGGTAGGCAAAGGGGCCCACATTCCAAAGAGCCCCTTTCGGATTTCACAGGGCATTTTTTACACATTTTGATTTCAAACTACTTCTCACACATTAGGGCCCCTAAAAGGCCAGGGCAGTATAACTACCCCACAAGTAACCCCATTTTGGAAAGAAGACACCCCAAGGTATTCCGTGAGGGGCATGGCGAGTTCCTAGAATTTTTTATTTTTTGTCACATGTTAGCGGAAAATGATGATTTTTTTCATTTTTTTTCTTACAAAGTCTCATATTCCACTAACTTGTGACAAAAAAATAAAAACTTCCATGAACTCACTATGCCCATCACGAAATACCTTGGGGTGTCTTATTTCCAAAATGGGGTCACTTGTGGGGTAGTTATACTGCCCTGGCATTTTAGGGGCACGAATGCTTGAGAAGTAGTTTGAAATCAAAATGTGTAAAAAATGCCCTGTGAAATCCGAAAGGTGCTCTTTGGAATGTGGGTCCCTTTGCCCACCTAGGATGCAAAAAAGTGTCACACATCTGGTATTGCCGTACTCAGAAGAAGTTGGGAAATGTGTTTTGGGGTGTCTTTTTACATATACCCATGCTAGGTGAGAGAAATATCTCGGCAAAGACAACTTTTCCCATTTTTTTATACAAAGTTGGCATTTGACCGAGATATTTATCTCACCCAGCATGGGTATATGTAAAATGACACCCCAAAACACATTGCCCAACTTCTCCTGAGTACGGAAATACCAGATGTGTGACACTTTTTTGCAGCCTAGGTGGGCAAAGGGGCCCACATTCCAAAGAGCACCTTTCGGATTTCACAGGGCATTTTTTACACATTTTGATTTCAAACTACTTCTCACGCATTCGGGCCCCTAAATGCCAGGGCAGTATAACTACCCCACAAGTGACCCCATTTTTGAAAGAAGACACCCCAAGGTATTTCGTGATGGGCATAGTGAGTTCATGGAAATTTTTATTTTTTGTCCCAAGTTAGTGGAATATGAGACTTTGTAAGGAAAAACAAAATCATCATTTTCCGCTAACTTGTGACAAAAAATAAAAAGTTCTATGAACTCACTATGCCAATCAGCGAATACCTTAGGGTGTCTACTTTCCGAAATGGGGTCATTTGTGGGGTTTTTCTACTGTCTGGGCATTGTAGAACCTCAGGAAACATGACAGGTGCTCAGAAAGTCAGAGCTGCTTCAAAAAGCGGAAATTCACATTTTTGTATCATAGTTTGTAAACGCTATAACTTTTACCCAAACCATTTTTTTTTTTTTTTACCCAAACATTTTTTTTTTATCAAAGACATGTAGAACAATAAATTTAGAGAAAAAATTAGATATAGATGTCTTTTTTTTAAAAAAATTTACAACTGAAAGTGAAAAATGTTTTTTTTTTGCAAAAATTTAGTTAAATTTCGATTAATAACAAAAAAAGTAAAAATGTCAGCAGCAATGAAATACCACCAAATGAAATCTCTATTAGTGAGAAGAAAAGGAGGTAAAATTTATTTGGGTGGTAAGTTGCATGACCGAGCAATAAACCGTGAAAGTAGTGTAGTGCAGAAGTGTAAAAACTGGCCTAGTCATTAAGGGTGTTTAAGCTAGGGGGGCTGAGGTGGTTAAACCAGTCAGTGTCTGCCAAAGTGCACGGCAGCACCAAAGTGTGGAGCTCTAACTATGGTCAAGGATATTATATGTCCTTTATGGCCCACTGGATAAATGTGGTTTCTGCCCAGTCAAACCAGCAACTTGGCTAGGTCAAGCCGCTTCCACCTCCACCTTCTCACGCCGTTGGTCCTGTGACAATGTCCGCCTCTGCCTCCTCATCCATCACCGTGTCCTGAGCCTCCACTGCAGGGACAATTCACAGTGTTCCTCCAGCATACCACATGTGCAGGGCACGGCCGTGTCACGCTGATCTACACCTCATTTGCCTCGGCGAGCAGGTAACACAGGTCAGGAACTGCTCCGTGTCCTTCATCAAGAAATCGAATCCTGGCTTTTTCTGCGACAATTCAAAATCAGAACTATGGTGACTGACAACGGGAAGAACATGGTGTCGGTGCTGCATCAAGGAGGGCTGAGCCATGCGCCCTGCATAGCGCACATGTTCAATATGGTTGTCAAGCGGTTCCTAAAGTATCCACCCATCTGTAAGACATTATAAAAATGTCCAGGAAACGTTACATGCACTTCAGCCACTTGTACTGCCAAGCACTCCCTCCTTGAGCTGCAGCGGCAGAACGGCGTCCCTAAAAATAGGCTGATATGCGACCTTTCCACCCTCCATATGTTGGACCAACTATATGAACAGAGAAAGGCCGTAAATTATTTCTTGATGATACAAGCGGACAGGATTACTCCCCTGTGTACCTTCGATGTCAGCCAGTGGCAGCTCATGCGTGACACCTGCCGTTTGCTCAGGTCCCTGGAGGATGCCTTCATATCCTGGAACAGATGCTGGCAAATCTGGCTGGTCAGGGTACTGGAGACGTGGCACCAAGATCACAAGATCACGGCCACATGAGCCCTGTGCGGGCTGAACTGAAGCAGGAGGACATTGGAGCACAAGCAATGTGTAGCAAAATGGGTGGTTTTTATACACAGGTGACAGGAGAGGAGGAGCGAGAGCAGCCAGAGGAGCTACAGGGCAACGAGGAAGATGAGGCAGAGGACCCAGACACACCATGGCAGTATGCAGTAGAGATGGAGGCAAGGAGTCCCACTGAGTCACTTGCACAAATGGCCCGATGCATGCTTGCTTGCGTAGTGACAGCCGAATTGTCACCATTCGGCAGAGGGATGACTTCTGACCCTTCACCTTGTTGGACCCTCGCTACCGGTCCAAAATGGGGGCCTTTTTTACGCCCGCTGAGAGGGAGGACAAACTGAATTACTATAAAGACATCCTATGTAGTCATTTGATTTGGCCACTGCCTATCTGCGCCATCGTCCATCCTCTCGCAGGTCTGACCAGAGGGGCCCTCTGCACTCTCGTTCCACTGCCATGGCTGCTGTAGTGGGGTGCGGGGGTAGGAGCAGTACCAGCTCCATCAACAGCAACTTGATTCTAGAGTCGATGATGAGCAGCTTTCTTAACCTGCCTAGTGAAGAAACTACTCACCAGCAGTAGAAGCTAGACCTGAAGCAGAAACTGAACGAGCAGGTGGTGGCATGCTTGGACAGCACCGTGCCAGCCCATGTTGAAGATCTGCTGGACTATTGGGCAGCCAAACTGGATTTGTGGCCGCAACTGGCCAGGTTTGCCCTGGAAAAGCTGTCCTGCCTGGCCAGTAGTGTGGCATCAGAGTGGGTGTTTAGTGCGGCGGGGGCCATAGGTACCTCAAGGAGAACTTGCCTGTCCACCCAAAATGTGGAGAGACTGACCATTGTCAAGCTGAATCAGGCATGGATCAGCCAGGATTTTCACCCACCAATGTCTGATGCATCAGATTAGATCATCCAAGCTGCCTCACCCAAACCTTGAAAAAAGAGACCGGTTTCCTCTGGCTACCTGCCTCAGCCAAGTGCTCCTTCCTACACTCACCATCGTCAGCGGGTACTGTTATTGCCACCCACCTCCCTACCCTGTCACCGGGTCACTCTCAGGTCTCCTGATGCTGCTGCCACCTCACCACTCAGGTCTCCTCATGCTGCTGCTGCCACCTCCACACTATGTCACCTTGCCAGTCTGTGGCCTCCTTATGCTGCTGCTGCCACCTCCACACTATGTCACCTTGCCAGTCTCTGGCATCCTCATGATGCTGCTGCCACCTCCACATTCTGTCATTGTGCCACTCTATGGTCTCCTCATGCTGCTAAAAATGTACCGTAGAAAATCCACAGCACGCGGTATATTCAGATGATCTTGTGGTTTATTGAAGAGCAACAAACATAGCGACGTTTTGACCTGTGATCTTTATCAAGCAATGGGTCATGTAACATATATTGTTGATCGCAAATATTCTAATCGCAAATTTTTATCGCGAATATTGTCACTTCGAGAATTCGCGAATATCTAGAATATAGTGCTATATCTTCGTAATCACGAATATTCTAGATTTTTGTTCATCAGTGCCCATAATTAGGGATGAGCGAACCCGAACTGTATAGTTCGGGTTCGTACCGAATTTTGGGGTGTCCGTGACACAGACCCGAACCCGAACATTTTCGTAAAAGTCCGGGTTCGGGTTCGGTGTTCGGCTCTTTCTTGGCGCTTTTTGAAAGGCTGCAAAGCAGCCAATCAACAAGCGTCATACTACTTGGCCCAAGAGGCCATCACAGCCATGCCTACTATTGGCATGGCTGTGATTGGCCAGTGCACCATGTGACCCAGCCTCTATTTAAGCTGGAGTCACGTAGCGCCGCACGTCACTCTGCTATGATCAGTATAGGGAGAGGTTGCAGCTGCGACGTTAGGGAGAGATTAGGCAGATTAACTCCTCCAAAAGACTTCATTCTGTGATCGATCTGCAGCTGTGGATCATTGAAGTGCTATTATTGACTTGCTCACTTTTTTGAGGCTGCCCAGAGCGTTTTTAGATCACTTTTTTTCTGGGGTGATCGGCGGCCATTTTGTGACTTGTGGTGCGCCAGCACGAGCTATCACCAAGTGTATTTAACCATCCATAGTGTGGTTATTTTGTGCTATATCCTACATCAGCTGCAGGCTGAGCCTGTGTCACCGAAGTGCATTTAACCATCAACAGTCTGGTTATTTTTTGGCCATATACTACATTAGCTGCAGGCTGAGCCTGTGTCAAAGAAGTGCATTTAACCATCAACAGTCTGGTTATTTTTTGGCCGTATACTACATCTGGTGCAGGCTGAGCCTCTGTCACCCAAGTGCATTTAACCATCAACAGTGTGGTTATTTTTTGGCCATATATTACATCAGGGGCAAGTTGAGCCTGTCACCCAGTGCCTAAAAAATAGACCTGACATCTCTATTCAACCAAATCTGCACAGTTTTAGCTGGTCAAGTTATTTGTAGTGACCGTAAAAGCAGACTTTTTGTTCTGGGTTGAAAAAGCATTCCCAAATTTGCCATTCTGAAAATAACTAGTTTGTGGTATTTGAGGCCTACTTGAAATATATCCCAAAAAGAAAATCTTACATTGTAGGTATTGATAGTGTGATTCAGAAAAACCTAAGACACACGCTAGCGTGCTGATAGAAGTGTCATTCTGTGATTAAACCTATAACTGTCACACAGCGCAAAAAAAAAACAGGTCTCACATCTCTATTCAACCAAATCTGCACAGTTTTAGCTGGTCAAGGTATTTGTAGTGACCGTAAAAGCAGACTTTTTGTTCTGGGTTGAAAAAGCATTCCCAAATTTGCCATTCTGAAAATAACTAGTTTGTGGTATTTGAGGCCTACTTGAAATCTATCCCAAAAAGAAAATCTTACATTGAAGGTATTGATAGTGTGATTCAGAAAAACCTTAGACACACGCTAGCGTGCTGATAGAAGTGTCATTCTGTGATTAAACCTATAACTGTCACACAGCGCAAAAAAAAAAACAGGTCTCACATCTCTATTCAACCAAATCTGCACAGTTTTAGCTGGTCAAGTTATTTGTAGTGACCGTAAAAGCAGACTTTTTGTTCTGGGTTGAAAAAGCATTCCCAAATTTGCCATTCTCAAAATTACTAGTTTGTGGTATTTGAGGCCTACTTGAAATCTATCCCAAAAAGAAAATCTTACATTGAAGGTATTGATAGTGTCATTCAGAAAAACCTAAGACACACGCTAGCGTGCTGATAGAAGTGTCATTCTGTGATTAAACCTATAACTGTCACACAGCGCAAAAAAAAACAGGTCTCACATCTCTATTCAACCAAATCTGCACAGTTTTAGCTGGTCAAGTTATTTGTAGTGACCGTAAAAGCAGACTTTTTGTTCTGGGTTGAAAAAGCATTCCCAAATTTGCCATTCTGAAAATAACTAGTTTGTGGTATTTGAGGCCTACTTGAAATCTATCCCAAAAAGAAAATCTTACATTGAAGGTATTGATAGTGTGATTCAGAAAAACCTAAGACACACGCTAGCGTGCTGATAGAAGTGTCATTCTGTGATTAAACCTATAACTGTCACACAGTGCAAAAAAAAAACAGGTCTCACATCTCTATTCAACCAAATCTGCACAGTTTTAGCTGGTCAAGTTATTTGTAGTGACCGTAAAAGCAGACTTTTTGTTCTGGGTTGAAAAAGCAATCCCAAATTTGCCATTCTCAAAATTACTAGTTTGTGGTATTTGAGGCCTACTTGAAATCTATCCCAAAAAGAAAATCTTACATTGAAGGTATTGATAGTGTGATTCAGAAAAACCTAAGACACACGCTAGCGTGCTGATAGAAGTGTCATTCTGTGATTAAACCTATAACTGTCACACAGCGCAAAAAAAAACAGGTCTCACATCTCTATTCAACCAAATCTGCACAGTTTCAGCTGGTCAAGTTATTTGTAGTGACCTTAAAAGCAGACTTTTTGTTCTGGGTTGAAAAAGCATTCCCAAATTTGCCATTCTGAAAATAACTAGTTTGTGGTATTTGAGGCCTACTTGAAATCTATCCCAAAAAGAAAATCTTACATTGAAGGTATTGATAGTGTGATTCAGAAAAACCTAAGACACACGCTAGCGTGCTGATAGAAGTGTCATTCTGTGATTAAACCTATAACTGTCGCACAGCGCAAAAAAAAAACAGGTCTCACATCTCTATTCAACCAAATCTGCACAGTTTTAGCTGGTCAAGTTATTTGTAGTGACCGTAAAAGCAGACTTTTTGTTCTGGGTTGAAAAAGCATTCCCAAATTTGCCATTCTCAAAATTGTTGTGAACGGGAACAATGAGGAAAACATCTAATAAGGGACGCGGACGTGGACATGGTCGTGGTGGTGTTAGTGTACCCTCTGGTGCTGGGAGAGGACGTGGCCGTTCTGCCACAGCCACACGTCCTAGTGACTCAACTACCTCAGGTCCCAGTAGCCAGCAGAATTTACAGCGATATTTGGTGGGGCCCAATGCCGTTCTAAGGATGGTAAGGCCTGAGCAGGTGCAGGCATTAGTCAATTGGGTGGCCGACAGTGGATCCAGCACGTTCACATTATCTCCCACCCAGTCTTCTGCAGAAAGCGCACAGATGGCGCATGAAAACCAAGCCCATCGGTCTGTCACATCACCCCCATGCATATCAGGGAAACTGTCTGAGCCTCAAGTTATGCAGCAGTCTCTTATGCTGTTTGAAGACTCTGCTGCCAGGGTTTCCCAAGGGCATCCACCTAGCCCTTCCCCAGGGGTGGAAGAGATAGAATGCACTAACGCACAACCACTTATTTTTCCTGATGATGAGGACATGGGAATACCACCTCAGCACGTCTCTGATGATGACGAAACACAGGTGCCAACTGCTGCGTCTTTCTGCAGTGTGCAGACTGAACAGGAGGTCAGGGGTCAAGACTGGGTGGAAGACGATGCAGGGGACGATGAGGTCCTAGACCCCACATGGAATGAAGGTCGTGCCACTGACTTTCACAGTTCGGAGGAAGAGGCAGTGGTGAGACCGAGCCAACAGCGTAGCAAAAGAGGGAGCAGTGGGCAAAATCAGAACACCCGCCGCCAAGAGACTCCGCCTGCTACTGACCGCCGCCATCTGGGACCGAGCACCCCAAAGGCAGCTTCAAGGAGTTCCCTGGCATGGCACTTCTTCAAACAATGTGCTGACGACAAGACCCGAGTGGTTTGCACGCTGTGCCATCAGAGCCTGAAGCGAGGCATTAACGTTCTGAACCTTAGCACAACCTGCATGACCAGGCACCTGCATGCAAAGCATGAACTGCAGTGGAGTAAACACCTTAAAAACAAAGAAGTCACTCAGGCTCCCCCTGCTACCTCTTCTGCTGCTGCTGCCTCGGCCTCTTCTGCTGCTGCCGCCGCCTCGGCCTCTTCCTCCGCCTCTGGAGGAACGTTGGCACCTGCCGCCCAGCAAACATGGGATGTACCACCAACACCACCACCTGCGTCACCAAGCATCTCAACCATGTCACACGGCAGCGTTCAGCTCTCCATCTCACAAACATTTGAGAGAAAGCGTAAATTCCCACCTAGCCACCCTCGATCCCTGGCCCTGAATGCCAGCATTTCTAAACTACTGGCCTATGAAATGCTGTCATTTAGGCTGGTGGACACACACAGCTTCAAACAGCTCATGTCACTTGCTGTCCCACAGTATGTTGTTCCCAGCCGCCACTACTTCTCCAAGAGAGCCGTGCCTTCCCTGCACAACCAAGTGTCCGATAAAATCAAGTGTGCACTGAGCAATGCCATCTGTGGCAAGGTCCACCTAACCACAGATACGTGGACCAGTAAGCACGGCCAGGGACGCTATATCTCCCTAACTGCACACTGGGTAAATGTAGTGGCGGCTGGGCCCCAGGCGGAGAGCTGTTTGGCGCACGTCCTTCCGCCGCCAAGGATCGCAGGGCAACATTCTTTGCCTCCTGTCTCCTCCTCCTCCTACTCAGCTTCCTCCTCCTCTTCTTCCACCTGCTCATCCAGTCAGCCACACACCTTCACCACCAACTTCAGCACAGCCCGGGGTAAACGTCAGCAGGCCATTCTGAAACTCATATGTTTGGGGGACAGGCCCCACACCGCACAGGAGTTGTGGCGGGGTATAGAACAACAGACCGATGAGTGGTTGCTGCCGGTTAGCCTCAAGCCCGGCCTGGTGGTGTGCGATAATGGGCGAAATCTCGTTGCAGCTCTGGGACTAGCCGGTTTGACGCACATCCCTTGCCTGGCGCATGTGCTGAATTTGGTGGTGCAGAAGTTCATTCGCAACTACCCCGACATGTCAGAGCTGCTGCATAAAGTGCGGGCCGTCTGTTCGCGCTTCCGGCGTTCACACCCTGCCGCTGCTCGCCTGTCTGCGCTACAGCGTAACTTCGGCCTTCCCGCTCACCGCCTCATATGCGACGTACCCACCAGGTGGAACTCCACCTTGCATATGCTGGACAGACTGTGCGAGCAGCAGCAGGCCATAGTGGAGTTTCAGCTGCAGCACGCACGGGTCAGTCGCACTGCGGATCAGACACACTTCACCACCAATGACTGGGCCTCCATGCGAGACCTGTGTGCCCTGTTGCGCTGTTTCGAGTACTCCACCAACATGGCCAGTGGCGATGACGCCGTTATCAGCGTTACAATACCACTTCTATGTCTCCTTGAGAAAACACTTAGGGCGATGATGGAAGAGGAGGTGGCCCAGGAGGAAGAGGAGGAAGAGGGGTCATTTTTAGCACTTTCAGGCCAGTCTCTTCAAAGTGACTCAGAGGGAGGTTTTTTGCAACACCAGAGGCCAGGTACAAATGTGGCCAGACAGGGCCCACTACTGGAGGACGAGGAGGACGAGGATGAGGAGGAGGTGGAGGAGGATGAGGATGAAGCATGTTCACAGCGGGGTGGCACCCAAAGCAGCTCGGGCCCATCACTGGTGCGTGGCTGGGGGGAAACACAGGACGATGACGATACGCCTCCCACAGAGGACAGCTTGTCCTTACCTCTGGGCAGCCTGGCACACATGAGCGACTACATGCTGCAGTGCCTGCGCAAGGACAGCAGAGTTGCCCACATTTTAACGTGTGCGGACTACTGGGTTGCCACCTTGCTGGATCCCCGGTACAAAGACAATGTGCCCACCTTACTTCCTACACTGGAGCGTGATAGGAAGATGTGCGAGTACAAACGCACGTTGGTAGACGCGCTACTGAGAGCATTCCCAAATGTCACAGGGGAACAAGTGGAAGCCCAAGGCGAAGGCAGAGGAGGAGCAAGAGGTCGCCAACGCAGCTGTGTCACGGCCAGCTCCTCTGAGGGCAGGGTTAGCATGGCAGAGATGTGGAAAAGTTTTGTCACCACGCCACAGCTAACTGCACCACCACCTGATACGGAACGTGTTAGCAGGAGGCAACATTTCACTAACATGGTGGAACAGTACCTGTGCACACCCCTCCACGTACTGACTGATGGTTCGGCCCCATTCAACTTCTGGGTCTCCAAATTGTCTACGTGGCCAGAGCTAGCCTTTTATGCCTTGGAGGTGCTGGCCTGCCCGGCGGCCAGCGTTTTGTCTGAACGTGTATTCAGCACGGCAGGGGGCGTCATTACAGACAAACGCAGCCGCCTGTCTACAGCCAATGTGGACAAGCTGACGTTCATAAAAATGAACCAGGCATGGATCCCACAGGACCTGTCCATCCCTTGTGCAGATTAGATATTAACTACCTCCCCTTAACAATATATTATTCTACTCCAGGGCACTTCCTCATTCAATACTATTTTTAATTTCATTTTACCATTATATTGCGGGGCAACCCAAAGTTGAATGAACCTCTCCTCTGTCTGGGTGCCTGGGCCTAAATGTGTGACAGTGGCCTGTTCCAGTGGTGGGTGACGTGAAGCCTGATTCTCTGCTATGACATGAAGACTTATTCTGTGCTGACATGAAGCCAGATTCTCTGTTACGGGACCTCTCTCCTCTGTCTGGGTGCCGGGGCCTAAATGTGTGACAGTGGCCTGTTCCAGTGGTGGGTGACGTGAAGCCTGATTCTCTGCTATGACATGAAGACAGATTCTGCGCTGACATAAGGCCAGATTCTCTGTTACGGGACCGCTCTCCTCTGTCTGGGTGCCGGGGCCTAAATGTGTGACAGTGGCCTGTTCCAGTGGTGGGTGACGTGAAGCCTGATTCTCTGCTATGACATGAAGACAGATTCTGCGCTGACATAAGGCCAGATTCTCTGTTACGGGACCTCTCTCCGCTGCCTGGGTACCTGGGCCTAAATGTGTGACAGTGGCCTGTTCCAGTGGTGGGTGACGTGAAGCCTGATTCTCTGCTATGACATGAATACAGATTCTGTGCTGATATAAGGCCAGATTCTCTGTTACGGGACCGCTCTCCTCTGTCTGGGTGCCGGGGCCTAAATGTGTGACAGTGGCCTGTTCCAGTGGTGGGTGACGTGAAGCCTGATTCTCTGCTATGACATGAAGACAGATTCTGCGCTGACATAAGGCCAGATTCTCTGTTACGGGACCTCTCTCCTCTGCCTGGGTACCTGGGCCTAAATGTGTGACAGTGGCCTGTTCCAGTGGTGGGTGACGTGAAGCCTGATTCTCTGCTATGACATGAATACAGATTCTGCGCTGACATAAGGCCAGATTCTCTGTTACGGGACCTATCTCCTCTGCCTGGGTGCCTGGGCCTAAATATGTGACAGTGGCCTGTTCCAGTGGTGGGTGACGTGAAGCCTGATTCTCTGCTATGACATGAAGACAGATTCTGTGTTGACATAAGGCCAGATTCTCTGTTACGGGACCTCTCTCCTCTGACTGGGTGCCTGGGCCTAAATGTGTGACAGTGGCCTGTTCCAGTGGTGGGTGACGTGAAGCCTGATTCTCTGCTATGACATGAAGACAGATTCTGTGCTGACATCAGGCCAGATTCTCTGCGACGGGACCTCTCTCCTCGGCCTGGGTGCCTGGGCCTAAATGTGTGACAGTGTCCTGTTCCAGTGGTGGGTGACGTGAAGCCTGATTCTCTGCTATGACATGAATACAGATTCTGCGCTGACATAAGGCCAGATTCTCTGTTACGGGACCGCTCTCCTCTGTCTGGGTGCCGGGGCCTAAATGTGTGACAGTGGCCTGTTCCAGTGGTGGGTGACGTGAAGCCTGATTCTCTGCTATGACATGAATACAGATTCTGCGCTGACATAAGGCCAGATTCTCTGTTACGGGACCTCTCTCCTCTGCCTGGGTGCCTGGGCCTAAATGTGTGACAGTGGCCTGTTCCAGTGGTGGGTGACATGAAGCCTGATTCTCTGCTATGACATGAAGACAGATTCTGTGCTGACATCAAGCCAGATTCTCTGTTACGGGACCTCTCTCCTCTGACTGGGTGCCTGGGCCTAAATGTGTGACAGTGGCCTGTTCCAGTGGTGGGTGACGTGAAGCTTGATTCTCTGCTATGACATGAAGACAGATTCTGCGCTGACATAAGGCCAGATTCTCTGTTACGGGACCGCTCTCCTCTGTCTGGGTGGCGGGCCTAAATGTGTGACAGTGGCCTGTTCCAGTGGTGGGTGACGTGAAGCCTGATTCTCTGCTATGACATGAAGACAGATTCTGTGCTGACATGAAGCCAGATTCTCTGCTATGGCATGAAGAGACTGATTCTGTGCTGACATGAAGCCAGATTCTTTGCTATGGCATGAAGAGACTGATTCTCTGCTGACGTGAAACCAGATTCTCTGCTATGGGACCTCTGTCCAATTGATATTGGGTCATTTTTTTTATTTATTTTTTTTAATTCATTTCCCTATCCACATTTGTTTGCAGGGGATTTACCTACATGTTGCTGCCTTTTGCAGCCCTCTAGCTCTTTCCTGGGCTGTTTTACAGCCTTTTTAGTGCCGAAAAGTTCGGGTCCCCATTGACTTCAATGGGGTTCGGGTTCGGGACGAAGTTCGGATCGGGTTCGGATCCCGAACCCGAACATTTCCGGGAAGTTCGGCCGAACTTCTCGAACCCGAACATCCAGGTGTTCGCTCAACTCTACCCATAATCCCTCACTGCTTCTTGCTTGTGGGCCAATGAGAAGGCAGCAATACCTTTGACTTTTGGAGTAGTGTCGATCGTGAATTTTAGTATCGCAAATTTCTATCACAAATTTTCCAATTGGCGATTTTCGCTATCAAAAAAATAATTACTGGAGATCACAAATACTCAAATTCGCGAATATATGACGAATATTCACCCAAATATTTGCGAAATATTGCGAATTCGAATATTGCCCCTGACAAAAAGTTTAAGTTATCCCTCTTTAAAAACACCTCTGATCATACAGCTCACTAATAAAAATCTATCAGTGGTTAAAGGGTGAGTATATGTGCAATAGATAAATGTGATGACACTTACATAAACACAGGTATCCATGCAGAGTTGTGGTGTCCATCATGAGAGAAATCTCCCAAGGTCCGGCGTTCCCAGGCAGGGAGTGCGCAGGTGCGCTGCAGGCAGAGGGCAGCGCGCGCAATATAACAGCCAATCAGCGGTAGGAACGTCACCCCACCAGTGACGTCAGTGGTTGCCTGGTGAAAAAATTTCTCCACTATAGCATCAATGAGAATAATTGGACACTGGTGACGTCACTGGTTGCTTTACAAAGCTGGGAAGATATATAGTAACTAAACTATTTCATAGCAGATGATTAGAAGATCTAATGTTAAAGGGCCAATAAAAATTATAGTTTAAGTCCCATATATCGGTAGTCAAGTATAGGTAAAGCCAGAGAACCAAATAAAAGATAGGTGAGGAGTCACTACATAGGTGTCACCGCCAGACATCTGAGAAGTTCTGACAGACGTTCTTCAGAACCTCCTGCTTGAGGTTCTTTTGTTTTGCTTTCGTTTTGTCATCTCGTTTCCCTCTCTCAGCTGTCATCTAGTTGCACTGATTGCATCCCTTTAAATCCCCTCCAATACTGCATCACTTTGCGGTTTATACAACTTCCTGGAGTGTGTGCATGCTGGATGCTACAACTGATGCTTCTACAGATAAGTCTGTTTCTTTATTTCTGTTTTCCTGTGGGCTTGATCCTAGGTGACCCTGACTCCCTCCGTATTAAGTGTAGGGAGCCGGTGGTCGTGTCCCCTCACTATTATAGGGTGTTCAGGTTTCATACAGTCGAGGAACGAGGGTATGCAATTATCTACCATAGAGATTTTTGGATAGGCTGAGCAGTAAGGGAGAGAGCTAGGGCTGTTGCAGGGCTTACCCTTTGGTTCCTTAGTTTTGGATCAAGTCAGTCGGATCTTCATTTGTGTCTTCTAGTTTTCTGTAACACCGATGCTCAAGTCAGGGGGGCTGCCTGGGTGAAAATAGAAGTATGTCCGGGTTCAGCTCTGAACCCGGACAACCCCTTTAATAGAACAAGTTCTGTAGACATCTATGTGGAATCAGCTGACAACGGTGTAAAAGGAGTGCGCTCTTTCATACTACGGTAGGATCTTGGGCCTCTGTACGGTTCTTCATATCTGGCGCTAACATCGACCTGTAAGGCTGAGTTGACACTTGAGTTATTTTGTCAGTTTTGGCCCCGTAACTGCCCAAATAAGTGAAGCGTGCAGTGATTCTAAGAGCGACTCTTGTCATGTGCATGTCATACTGACTATTGTTTCACTACCACAGCAGACTCCCTATGCGTGTTACTGCAAGGCACAGTGTTCTACACCACTATGCAGGCTCTCTGCAGCCAGGAAATAGCTGTTTTTTAACACGATTCGCCGCAAATACATTTCGATCAAAACAAATCTTTTTCGGAAAATTCATTGAACCATTCGAATGGAATTGTTGAGAAATTCGCTCATCTCTAGTAATAAACACAGGCACAATGAAAAGTGCCCTTCAACAAATACTGTACCTTGGTATTGATGCACTACAATGCACTATATCGTGCACCTATAAACGGTAGCAAAATTGCAACTTTTTTCAGTAAGAAATACAGGTGAAGTTAAACATACCTTGCTATTAACACAATGTACACTGATATTGATGTGCCAAAATACGTTAAATTGGGCATTTTTAAATGGTAGCAAAATTTTAAGTTTTTTTCTTGTAACAAAGACTGGCTCAATTAAATGTCCCCTGCTACAATCACATTGTACGCTAGTATTGACATAATAAAATATGCTAAATAGCACATTTATAAACAGTAGCAAAATTGCAACTGGTTTTTAGAAAGAAAAGTGTACAATTGCACAACATATGCAAAAAAATATTTGCTGCTTGTGGTGCTGTGAATATACCTATAAAACACATTTAAGTAAGTACTTTGTCACAAAGCAAAATTTTTTCTGAAATTCAACAAAGCAGCTCAATTGAAGTTTTGATAACTTCATTATGATCATTCAGACTGAGTGTGCCCAAAGCTTCCACGAGCAAGGTTAACTATCTCTGTCTGCAGTTCATTGTGCCTATCAACTCCTCTCTTTAACAGTGGAAATCGTATCAAACCCGCAAACCACATACACCAAGGGTTGCACCTATGTTGCTTACTCATATGTTAAATTAACTGGGGTATCCAACCCCTGTTTTCTAAGAACAGACACAATCCCCAAATATCTTAAACATTGGTCTAATTGTCTTGCTTATAGAAAACCACTCTCAGTCACACATGACAAAAGGGACTACAAATTGAGGCTCTGAAAATGATTAACTTTTTCACCTGAATCCCATGGTCACCTAACTTTACTTTCTCTGTGCGATTCAGGTAGTTGCAAAATTTACACCGAATGCATCTGTGATCGCCTCTAGGCACTGTACTCTGGAACCAAATTTTATTTAATGGTTGATCCATAAAATACGGTAATCTTTTACAAATAAATCACATAGGTTTGTACTGCATCTAAATGATATAATAGGTCTCCCAATACCTGCCTCTTTTAACAAAAGATTGTTCTCACCAATTTAAATTTTTTTTTAATAACCAAAAAAATTACATTACCCATCAGACTATGATGAAATATAAACACAAAAAGCTGCTCTTTTTTGGATTATCTAAAATTTTGCAGAAATTGATTACTTTCTTGTGACAATACCTGATAAAAATATCTGGATATCCTCTATTTTTCTGTCTAACACTTAGATCCTCAGCCTCTTCATCAAAACCTGTCCTCACGGTTAATCCACCTCAACCTGAAGAATTGGCCATAGGGCAAAGCGATTTTGATGTTCAGGATGGTAACTGTTGTACCTTAAAAACGCATTAGTGGCAGTGGGACTGAGCACTTCAGTATGCATTGAAACAAACATGTCAGAAGAGGTGAGAGGTCCTCTCTAAAGTAACAAGTTTGCCAGACTAAATAAAATAGTTTTCACATAAAAGTTAAAATGAAATCTCTCCAATTGCATACCATGTGTAAAGAAGACATAGATAATATGTTGAGCATTGAGTTAAACATTGGCCTGCATTCTGCTGTTAATAGGAGATACAAATCTGTTTTGACCATTACCCGGTAAATTAGCATCTGGAAAATGTAAGGGCAAAGGTTGTGTTCCTAATAAAGCCAAACAGTATGATTCATAAGAACCTGATTTTGACCTGTAGTCTAGCAGAATCCTGCTGCTTAAAGAGCAGAAAGTAAAGTCTGCTGCAGTGATTTACTTGTGTTTTTTATTTATGACTTCAGTGAATTGCTGAAAATACAAGTTCAGTTGAAGTCTGTTGTGGTGGACGTTTGCTTCGGCTTGTGTTGTGGTTTAATGAACTGTTAGTTTTATCAGATAATGAAAAACATGCTTTACAATTTGATGAGGTGGGACAATGCTGTTTAGCACCCAAGCTTCCTTTTGTGTATAATAAGAATGTAATATTTTATCTGGAGTTACTGAGACAGATATAAATATGAGAAGTTGTCTTCACTATACAGTATGACACCTGACATGAATATGAAATTAACTTCGCTAAAACAAGCATTTTAATAAAGATCATATTTCATTAACTACGTTTTTACCACGTTAGACTGGAAATACGTAGTTGTAAATTACATAAAGCCATCACATTCATCCATTTATACTTAGTTATCTTGACTGATCCAGAGGAAAACTAAGCCAACCCTTCATATACTGGTAATTTTACAGACACCTACATCAACATTCTCCACTAAAAGAGTTGCCTCACCATGACAATCCATGACCATATTCCAATCCAGACTAATACACACGCACTGCAAATGCTGCCTGTAAGCCGGCTCTAGACCTGAAAAAGTATTGACTTGCAGGCTCTGCTGTGTGCGCCATCGGCTAGGTTTGTTCTCTTTTGCGGCACAGCATCGACTTGCAGGCTTTGCTATGCACGCCATCACAATAGACCTGTTCAACAGGACAGGGACAGTGACTGTGGGCCCGCGGTATAAGATCTTTGGTGCACCTTCACATTGTTATGTCTATATTACTGTTTTAGTAAAGTTTCTGTTTTGCACAAAGCTGTGTGTTGTCGCTTTCCTCATCTGTGACTTCGCTGTATCCTGGGGGTCCCTCCCCGGTTCACGTTCTTACAGAGGCATGGATCTGAAATCCACAGAAGCACTAAGCAGCGCTCCCATGGGATTTCGGTCCGTGCCTCCACACCACAAAGAAATAGACATGACTGACTCTTGCGGATTGTGGACCCATTCAAATTAATGGGTCTGCTTCCACAAACGGCGTGCAAATGGATGGTGCCCATTCCCAAGCACGGGCACGGGGCACATACGCTCGTGTGAATGAGCCCTTAGGTTCAGGACTTCTCAGTAATTTATTAGGCAAAAGCTTGGGTTATAACTGGACAGTAGGTATAGTGGAGAAGGGGGTTGGAACAGTAACTAGCTGATTAACCTGCAACTCCCCCACTATAGTAGATGGTTGGGTGGGGGAGTACACTTTGTAGAAACAACATATCACATTTTGTACTGGCCAAGAAAGGAACCTCCGCCACTCTGGCTACTTGGTTCAGCATAAACAAATTTTTAAGGCCTTTCCTTCAGAAATGTACCCTTTTTGTGACCAGTGACATACAGCTATGACAACTTTTTATGACACTAATGAGCACATTTATTAAGACTGGTGTTTTAGGCACCAGTCTTCATAAACTCCTAAGCTGGCGGTGGACAACTTTGGTGGTTCCTCCATCTGCTCTATTACATTTAGACCTTTTTCTACACCTAAAACAGGCATAGAAAATACCGACCCTTCGCCTTCCCCACCCCACCCACAATTTTAGACCTGGCGTGAGCGGGTAAAAGTCACAGATAGCAAGCGCAACTAATCATTGCACTGCCACCTGTGCCTGAAATACGCCTAATACGCCTTGTTTTGCCAAGTTTATGAATACTGCAAGACAGATAACTGAATCTTGGTTGTCTTGCAATAAAAGTGAATTTCTTACAAGCTACACAATTAATGAGCGCTATTGTTTCCAGTACTGAGAACCTGTACTGTGTATGTATACTGCATTGTCCCTTCTTATTAATTAAAGGAACATTGTCATATATTTCTTGTTCTGTGTTGTCTCAGCTTTCTTCTTGTAATTGTGGGACTTTTTTAAATGGATACAAAGACAGAAAGTTTGCATTCAACAGATGCTTAGGTGTTAGAAATAGCAGATCCATTTAATGAACTACATGAGCAGAGGTGCTTTCCTCACACATTTTTATAGAGCTGCATTTTAAATTATTTTTATGCAAGAGTCACAGTTTCTTCGCTCTTTAAAGAATTTGCTGAAAATCTATTCTGACAATGTCAGGTTTGCTGTGCCATTCTGCCAAAATCCTGCATATGTTTAAGACATTCAACTGATAGTTTTATTATTAGCATGCATAATGTATTGTTAACTGCTGGGTAAACTCTCATTAAGCATAATATGCTGAGGTTTAGTCATTTACAATTAAATACCATTATCAAGTCTATTAACATTTAGAATGACTATGAACCGAACATAAAGACTGCTGTTGCCTGTTCTAGTTAGGCCGGCTTCCAATAATTTTTTAAATAATCTAATCTGCATATTACATTATATTTTACTCACAATATGGTCTAGTGGAAAGAAAGTCTGGTAAAAATGCTGCATAGACTCATCCAGAAAAATGATATTTTATAAAATTAAAATCATACTATATGTACCATACTTTATATACCGTATTCTATATAGCAGCATTTAATCTTCTCATACAAAAGTAAAATCATGTCCAAGATATGTGTGTCTATATTCAAATGTTAGTTATTTCTTGATATGTACAGTATATGGTGCAAATGTATTCTGTATTATATCTTCATAGAATGCCAAATGATCAGTTTGTTTTTTGGAAAGTAGGAGGCTGTGAGCTATGCTATCAATGTAGTGCACCATGGAACTCTAGGTAATTTCATAATATAGTCATTCTAATAAAAAGTATCTCAAAGTAAGCCAGGTCCGTAGTTTTAATGGCTGCTAAATCTGTAGGTATCCAGTGCTGAGCACTGAGCTGCCATGTGGACCTAAATTATGGGATGTGTGAAGATGCTCAATCTGTCGCCTACACGCGTCCACCCTTATCGTACCTCTAAATCAGTTAGAGGAAATGTGTCACCAAAAATGTTATCTCTAGTTAAAACCAGATAGCAACATATATTTATTTTTCTAATCTGTTTTCATTTTCTGATTACAGATTTTTTTTAAATTCTATTTCCTGAACATACTAATGAGGACGGCTATCTTGTTGTGGACGTGCTGCTTAGGGCTTGCTCTAAAGTAGGCAGGGACAGCGGGTTGGTTGCAAGTTAGGGCTCACCGTATAAGTGTATTTTCCCCGCCTACTGTGCTGACAGTATGCCCCTTGTTTACAAAGTCTTTAATCGGAGCACTTTACATGTATGGCATGGGATTAAAGTTCCTGTTCGTGTAATTTAGGTTGGATGCCTTGCTGTTTGTGACAGCCAGAAGACAGAAGCGCTTTATTACCACTTCTGCCTTTTCCTATGCATCGGCTACTGTAAATATTTCTGTCTATCAATGTGATCACATTATATCATAGGTAGAGAAACAGTTACATCACTTTCAGACCAATGTCTGGTTTCTATATTTTGACTGCCAGCACATTAATGCAAAGCAGCAGGTTAAATCTTTCAGTACAGCATTTAGAATTTATTTTAAACATTTCCTTGGAAAAAAAAGCATATGATATGTCTTGGAAATAATCCTTGGCTTTTAGATGTGGTCTCTGCTAAGCAAATGTTCTTTTTTCAGTAAAAGTAAAAATAAGTTTTTTGTTTTTTTTGCCATCTATTTTGGGTGTATCAATGTTAAAAAGTTTTTATAAAAACTAAAAATAACAATGTTTTCAGTGCTGTTTTAGTAGATGCCTTAAATACTATATAGTATATATTGTAGTAAGGCCTCTTTCACATGGGCGAGTTTTCCACCCGCACTGAATCCAGACCCATTCATTTCTATGGGGCTGTGCACATGATCAGTGATTTTCACGCATCACTTGTGCGTTGCGTGAAAATCGCAGCATGCTCTATATTGTGCGTTTTTCACGCAACGCAGGCCCCATAGAAGTGAATGGGGCTGCGTGAAATTTGCAAGCATCCGCAAGCAAGTGCGGATTTTCACGCATGGTTGCTAGGAGACGATCGAGATGGGGAGCCGATCTTTATTATTTTCCCTTGTAACATGGTTATAAGGGAAAATAATAGCATTCTTAATACAGAATGCTTAGTAAAATAGGGATGGAGGGGTTAAAAAAAATTATTCTTTGCACTCGCGTGGAAAAATCACGCATTTTCCAACCATGCACCCGCATCCTATCCGGCCCTCACACGCGACGCCAGTGTAAAAGAGGCCTAAGTGTTTTACAATAATGAAGGGTGAGAAATTATGTACAATTTAGTAAATAATTTCCAATTTACCTTATGACAGTACATGATGTTACAAAGGTACTTTCACACTTGCGGCAGAGTGATCTGGCAAGCAGTTCTGTTGCCAGCAATCTGCATGCAAACGGCCAGCATTTGCATTGCAAGAACGGATCCGTCTGTCCGTTTGTCATACGGACAAATGGATCCGTTTCTATTTTTTTTTCACATTTTAAAACGTCTGCGCATGCGCAGACAGGAAGGACGGATCCGGCATTACAGTATTTTTAATGCTGGATCCGGCACTAATACATCCCTATGGAAAAAAATGCCGGATCCAGCATTCAGGCAAGTGTTCAGCATGCTGCAGTATTATTATCTCCGTCCTGAACAGTCAAAAAGACTGAACTGAAGACATCCTGATGCATCCTAAACGGATTGCTCTCTCATTCAGAATGCATGGGGATAAAACTGATCAGGTATTTGCCGGTATAGAGCCCCTAGGACAGAACTCTATGCCGGAAAAGAAAAACGCTAGAGTGAAAGTACCCTTAGTATAGTAGGAAAAAATAGAGCTAAAGATTTTTGCTATGACAATACCAACATATGTAATACCTGTCATGTAAAGTGATTTGTTTTGGTATAAATGTGTTTTTTAAGTTTGGATTTTAGGGTGTCCCTTGCCTAGGGCCAGCCTACAAGGTCAAGTTGTTGGATGTCTAGCATCTATAGTAATTAGTAAAGTTATATATCGAACTTTAGGTGGTATACAGGCTATTCATTTTTTTAATACACATCAATTTATTACATACTATTTATGTATTTTTCGAGCTGTATACAGAAATTTCTGATGCTACTCCCTGTCCTCATAGTGCTCAAAATCAAATGTCTCTGCCTTAATCACACACCTTATCATACGAAGTCAGTACATCTAAGCATGTTTTGCAGAAAAAGTGCAGAGAAAGTCAACAACATAGATAAAATGATAAACATAACAAATAAACTAGCCCCCTTATTTTAGTGGCAAATGATGCCCCCCTCTATGCTCCTTCCATGACAATTGGTGCAATTCTGCATCTGCTTGTTTGCTAACAATATAGTTATTCTGTGCAGGGGTGTCCTGAACAAATGCTTACCACCCAAAAGCAAAGGGAATGAGATCAAACCAGGACTGGAGCCCATCGTCTTGTCCAACTTTGGATCCATGTCCCCAATAGGTCAGTGCAGTAGTCCTAACAATGGAGCTGCTGAGTTCCACTTTATGGAAATGATCATAAAATCACAAATCTTGCCTTCAGTTAGTTGGTGTATAATTATTATAATTATTTATTTAAAAACATTAATTCCATGACACTTTACATCAAGAGGGATAAAGCATACATAATATAAAAAATACAAATACAGTAAACAAGAAACTATTGACAGACTGGTACAAAGGGGGATAGGACCCTGACCATGAGAGCTTAAAATCTACAAGGTAAAAGGGAGGAAGACAGTAGGTGAGGGTAAAAACTGCATATCTAGCTGTGTGGTGGCAGCATGCTCATTGCAGGTGGTAGGATTTCCCTAAGAGGTGGCCTTCAGGTTACTTTTGAAAGTTTGGATGTTGGGGGTGAGTCTTGTGTGCTGGGTAGTAAGTTCCAGAGTAGGAGAGAGGCACATGAGAAATATTGTTGTTCTTCCCCAGCACAGGGAGATTAATTTCAGATCACGTCTATTTAATTTCTAATTCATTCTCATGCAATTCTCGTATTTCTGTAGTGATTAGTTAGGTTATAGCACCATCTAGCGGTCTTAAAAATGTATTGCACCTTGTTTTTCTGTTACTAAAGATTATTGTATTTGTGGGTGGTGCAAGGCATTGTGGGAGTGTAATGCATTCTGGGAAAGAGAAGTCAGTCTCCAGTCATCTAGAACACACCAGCAGAGCTGTCCTTCTGCAGTTCTCCTTCTTAACCCTTTCATGACCAAGGGTCATTGATGCCCCAGTGTCCAGGTCAAAATTTACAAATCTGACATGCGTCACTTTATGTGGTAATAGCTTTGGAACACTTTTACTTATCCACGCCATTCTGAGATTGTTTTCTCGTGACACATTGTACTTCATGATAGTCATATATTTGAGTCAATATATTTCACCTTTATTTATGAAAAAATCCCAAATTTACCAAAAATGTCGAAAAATTCACAATTTTCCAAATTTCAATTTCTCTGCTTCTAAAACAGAAAGTCATACCTAATAAAATATTTATTACTTAACATTCCCCACATGTCTACTTTATGTTTGCATCATTTTGGAAATGTCATTTTATTTTTTTAGGACGTTAGATGGCTTAGAAGTTTAGAAGCCATTCTTACAATTTTTAAGAAAATTTCCAAAACCCACTTATTAAGGACCAGTTCAGGTCTGAAGTCCCTTTGTGGGGCTTACATAGTGGATACCCCCATAAATGACCCCATTGTAGAAACTACACCCCTCAAGTTACTCAAAACTGATTTTAAAAACTTTGTTAACCCTTTAGGCGTTCCACAAGAATTAAAGGAAAATGGAGATGAAATTTCTAAATTTCACTTTTTTGGCAGATTTTCCATTTTATAATTTTTTTTTCTTTAACACATTGAGAGTTAACAGAAAAACAAAACTCAATATTTATTACCCTGATTCCGCGGTTTACAGAAACACCCCACATGTGGTCGTAAACTGCTGTACGGGCACACGGCAGGGCGCAGAAGGAAAGGAATGCCATACGGTTTTTGGAAGGTAGATTGTGCTGGATTGGTTTTCTGAACGCCATATGTTTTTTTATTTTTGTGCCGATCGTCTTGTGCAGGGGCTCGTTTTTTGCAGAAAGTGTTGAGGTTTTTATTGGTACCATTTTTGGGTACATAGGATTTTTTGATCATTCATTATTACACTTTATGGGGCAAGGTGACCCAAAAATTGGCTGTTTTGGAACAATTTTCATTTATTTATTTTTACAGCGTTCATCTGAGGAGTTAGGTCATGTGATAGTTTTATAGAGAAGATCGGTACGGACGTGGCAATACCTAATATGTATACTTTTTCTTATTTATTTAAGTTTTACACAATAATAGCATTTTTGAAACCCAAAAAATGATGTTTTAGTGTCTTTATAGTCTGAGAGCCATAGCTTTTTTATTTTTTGGGCGATTGTCTTAAATAGGGTATAATTTTTTGCGGGACGAGGTGACGGTTTGATTGGTACTATTTTGGGGGTCATAAGCCTTTTTGATCGCTTGCTGTTGCACTTTTTGTGATGTAAGGTGACAAAAATAGCTTTTTGGGCACTTTTTTTTAATTTTATTTTTATGGTGTTTATCGGACGGGGTCCATCATGTGATATATTTATAGAGATGGTCGTTACGGACGCGGTGACACCTAATATGTGTATTTTATTTTTTCATTTTTTTATAGGAAAAGGCAATTTTCTTTTTTCTAATTTTACATTTTTATTTATTTATTTTTACTTTTATTATTTTCACTTTTTTTTTTATCAGTTCCCTCTTGGATCTTGAAGATCCAGTGGGGCTGATAGTTGTACTATACTTTGCAATGCTCTTGCATTCCAAAGTATAGTACTTCCAGATTGCCTGTAGGTGGCAGCACTGGACGCCTTTGCCATGGCAACCGGACGCTTTTGCAAAGCGTCCGGTTGCCATGGCAACCATCGGGTGCTGCAATCACAGCGCTGCAGCCCCGATGGTGGAGAGAGGGAGCTCCCTACCTCTGTTAACCCCATGGATGCCGCAACCGCGGCATCTATAGGGGTTACAGGAGAGTGTCAGCATAGAGCTGACACTCTCTGCTGATGGCGGCGGCTCAGTAATGGAGCCGCCGCCATCGCACACAGCAGGGGGATCGGGGGGGGGCAGCGCTGGAAAGGGGGGGTTCGGGAGGCTGCCCACAATATCGAGGAAGGCTGGGGCAGGAGGGGCGGCTAGAAAATTAATGCAGGGGGCGGACCGCATGCCATCAGCGCAGGAGAGGGGCACAGATCGTCGGGGCACAGAGGGGCACTAAGGGCTTGGAGGGGCACAGATCGGGGGGGGCATGAGGAACACTATCGGCTTTCAGGCTCTGATCTGCAGAGCGCAGATCAGAGCCTGAAACCGGCATTTTAACACTGCCGCGATCCGATTGGTTAGTCTGCACAGACTAACCAATCGGATCGATTGCCGGCAAGGGGCCACTCTGATTGGCCCCTTGCTGGCATTACTGGCCTGTATGCTGTTCGTGACAGCATCAGGGCAGGGGCAGAAGCTTTAATCTAATTAAAGAGCTGGCTTGACGTCTATACACGTGGTAGCTGCACGGGGCATGTGCAGCTATCACGTATATATACAGATTGCAGTCGTGAAAGGGTTAAACTCAATCATCCTTGTGCGAGCATATTTGGTGAGAGAGATTTACCTCTGTCTCGGGGATATTGTGGTATGTAGTGCTGTTTAGCTAGGTACAGTATAAGTGTTACTCAGGGAAGAGGTTACAACTGCTAGATGCTAGACATGCATGTATAGGCAGCCATTTTGGACATAAGCCCAGTGTTAATGTAATGTTATAATACATGCTGTTCTATGCTTTCTGCTGATACATGTTATGCCTTATACTTATGCAACTTCTTGTATTCTTATAGTTTTACCAATCGAATACTCCTGTTTTCCAATCAATTGATCGCACATCTAATACTCCTGTTCTGCCAATAAACAAGTTAGACTACAGAAAACAGTCCTCTTATTTGGAAGACAGGAATGGTGGAATGGTTTATGCTGAATGTCAGACTGCACACTGTGTGAACGTGTATGAAGACAGAACAGTAAAACAGATATGCTTGTCACCAGCGATAGAGGATCTGACTACATGGAGCCGCCATCCCACACACTGTCCTGCGTATAAGATTGCAGAGGATGCCATACAGTCACAAGAAGTGAGAGTGCAGCCCCAAGCAAGTGCAGCACGATCCAGACCACGCTGAAGTCAGTTTCTACTTAGACTGAGTCTGCACAGAGACATTAGGCAACCAGCAAAAGGTAAACAATGTCCGCTAGCCAGGCATCATCATACAGGACCAGGTCACGAGCACGCTGCTCTAGCAAGTCCTCAATAAGAGAATAGGCTGCTCTTGCCCATGCAGAAGCTGAGGCTGCAAAAGTAAGGTCTTCCTTTGCAGCACAAGAGATGCAACTAAAGCTAAGGCAAGCAAATCAAGAAACACAAAGAGCATGCGTGCAAGCATCAATGGAAAAGGAGAGAGTACACCTGCAAGCGTCACTGGAAGAAGAAAGAGCATGCCGCCAAGCGTTAATGGAAAAGGAGAGAGTACGCCTTTAAGCTTCACTGGAGAAGAGAGAGTACACCGTCAATCGTCAATGGAAAAGGAGAGAGTATTCCTGCAAGTGTCACTGGAAAAACTCGCTGCAGAGAAAGAAGCGGCAGCTGCAGTGGCCAAAGCAGAGTTCCTAGAAGCCTTGGAGTTCCCTGAATCCGAGAAACACAGCCAAGTACTTGGGCCAGACCTAGATCAACAAGATTCAACACAGCATGTCTCAGAATATGTCCATCAGCATCCCAAGACAGATGACGACTATAATCCAGTATATCAGCCAGCTTATACAGAGTGTCAAAGATCCTACTTTGAGCCACAGTACCTCCAGCAGGACGGTATACAACAAAGCGATGCTGACCATAACTACCACCCTACAGAACAAAAGCTACAACCTTCGCTTCGACTTAAACGGATACCCTTCGTGTCAGAACGATATTATGCAGACTTCCCTAAGCCAGAAACCCCTAAGAGGTATGGTGATACACCACACATGCAGCATAACAACAATACACCGGGTAGTATTGGCGCTAACCGGGCCGCTATGGACTTCGCTAAGTTCTTTGCTAAATGAGGGCTGGTTACCAAGGGACTTATAAAGTTCACAGATCACCCCAAGAACTACAGGACATGGGGAGCCTCCTTCCAGAATGCCATAAGAGACTTAGATATTTCCTATAGTGAGGAGTTAGATCTCTTGGTAAAGTGGCTTGGAAGCGAGTCTGCTGAACACGCCAATAGAATCAGAGACATTAACATAAACTATCCGGGCAAAGGCCTAAAAATGGTGTGGGAAAGACTTGATGAGTGTTATGGGTCAATAGAAGCTAATGAAAATGCTTTATTTAAGAGAATTGTTAATTTTCCCAGAATAGTGGGTAGGGGTCACCAGAAGCTCAGGGAACTCAGCGACTTGTTAATAGAGGTACAGGTTGCTCAAGCAGAAGGAGATCTGCCAGGGCTAGCATTCCTGGATACCCCCAGAGGTGTCAACCCGATTGTCCCAAAACTCCCTTATAACCTACAGGAGAAGTGGATCGTGCATAATTTTCATTATAAACAGGTTCATGATGTACCATTTCCCCCCTTTGTGGTGTTTGTAGACTTTGTTACTCAACAGGCAAGGATCCGAAATGATCCCAGTTTTGATTTTACATTGTCATACCTGCTTGTCCCTGCCAACTATACTGGAGTGCAATCACATTCCTGACAACCGTTCTGAGATATCTATACCAGAGGTAGCAGCATACCACCTCCATCTGAAGCGTATAGCTCACCTGATACCGGAACTGGACCCGATAGTCTTACTCCTTGGAAGAGACATACTACGAGTTAACAAGGCTAGAGGACAGATTAACGTTCCCCAAAATGCTCCATACGCCCAGAGACTTGACCTAGGATGGGTCATCATAGGAGACGTCTGTCTCTAGGAGCACACACGCCGACCTCAGTCAACAGTGTGCTCACCAACACACTTGAAAATGGACATTTTTCCCTATTCCAGCCATGTCAGAGCAGTTTCCTAATAAAAGAATTGCCACACAGAGCTCCTCTGCCTTGTCCTTTCGCAGATCCCTCCTTTGAAGACCACACCTGCGATGGTGAGCAAGATCACTTGCACAGTTTTCCAAAGGACAAGAGAAGACAACAGGGTCACAATGTGCATAGAAGACAGGCTGTTCTTGGAGATCATGGATCAAGAAATGGTAAAAGACAAGTCAAAAAGCTGGGTTGCATCTTTACTGTTTAAACCCCGGAGACAATGCTTACCTAACAACAAAGAACTTGTCTACAGTCGATTCATCTCCAGAACAACCATGCAGAAATGGCACCTGCGCTCCAAGACTCCGAGGAGTGTTGGTACTTACCCATATTTTGTGTGTATCATCCTAAAAAACCAGGGCAGATACGAGTATTATTCGACTCAATCGACAGGTGCGAAGGCGTCTTGCTAAATGATGTCTTACTGTCTGGTCCAGACCTAAACAACAGAGTTCTGGAGGTACTTCTAAGCTTCCACAGAATTTCCATAGCATTTATGGCTGACATACAACAGATGTTCCACTGCTTCCTCATCAAGGAAGAACATAGAAACTACTTGAAGTTCTTCTGGTACCGCAACAACGACCCCAATGAAGACATTGTAGAGTACCAAATGAGAGTGCACATCTTCGAAAACAGTCCTTCCCCTGCAGTCACTATCTACGGTCTCAGGCATTCAGCCCGAGAGGGTGAAGCAAAGTATGGGTCAAATGTCAGATTCTTTGTGGAAAAAGATTTCTACGTGGACGACTGCTTGAAATCCACACCCACGAACGAGACCGCAATCAGTCTCCTGAAAAGGATTTAAGAAATGCTCGCTCTATCAAATTTGAGGTTGCACAAAATCGCCTCCAACAGCCGTGAGTTAATGGAATTCTTCTCACCCCTAGACCATTCAAGTGAAAGGATTTGGATCTTAGCACCAACTCCCTTCCCATGCAACAGAGCCTCGGTCTGCACAGGGATTTAAAGGCAGACACATTTACCTTCCAAATCAGCAAGGAAGAAAAGCCCTTCATGCGCAGAGGAGTTCTGTCCACCATAAACAGCTTATATGATCCTCTGGGATTCATAGCGCCATAGGCAAAATGATGCTAAGAGACGTCTGTTTGGGAGAAACGTCTGTTTGGGAGAAAAGGGACCTGTGGACAGGTTGGAAGAAGTCTCTCGAAGCTTTGACCAGCCTTCATGTGGCACGACCATATGCTTCCGTGCCATCTACTGAAGTCAAGATGCAAAGATTATATACAGATGTAGCAGGGGTAACACACAAACTCTTAACTCAAATTTCTTAACTCATTGCATTATCTTGAAACAAAAGCTATTGAAAGGCAATTGCTTAACGCATTTAGTTGCATTCAGTTTAGATAACACATCTCATAAAGCATGTGTGTTAACCCTACTACATCCATATCTTCTGCGATGCTTCAGTCAAGGCAATTGCTGCCGTAGAATACCTACAGACCATTGATGTCAAAGAACAATGCCATATAGGATTTGTCATGAGCCGGACCAAACTGACGCCACTCCGCGAACACACGATTCCCAGACTGGAACTCTGCGCTGCTGTGCTTGCAGTGGAGTTGGCTGAACGTATAACTTCTGGAATGAACCTAGAAATTGAAGAAGTTAAGTTTTATATGGACAGCAAGGTAGTCCTAGGATATATCTGCAACGAAAGCAGACGTTTTTACGTCTACGTCTGCAATCGGGTGCTAAGGATCAGGAGATGCACTTGTCCTAAACAGTGGCACTACAAGCCTACACAGCATAATCCTGCGGAACAGGCGACTAGATCCATCGCACTGAGCCACCCTAAAGACACTACATGGTTTACGGGTCTTGCATTCCTGTACCATTCAACGTCTTGCAACATCAGATCAGACATGTTTGAATTGGTAGACCCAGGTGCCGATGAAGAAGTCCGATCTGAAGTGTCTGTTCTACGTACAGTGACTTCGGACCACCAGCTCAAGTCCCATCATTTCAACAGGTTCTCCACCTGGATGTTGCTCTTTTGTGCTATAGCCTGTGTAGTACATACAGCTCAGACATTACCTGTGAGCCAGAAGCCCTGCAAAGGTTGGCATCACTGCAAACATACCTTAACCGCTACTAATCTTTAAAGGTCCAAGAACATAATAATTCACACTGTACAACGTGAATGTCATGCAAAGGAAATAGACTACCTCAGCAAAATCCAAACAGTCTTCAAAGATTTGGAAAAGCTTGATCCCACCATTGACCAAAATGGGTTGCTAAGAGAGAAGGACCCAGTAGTGGCATCTTTGATGTTGTTGTTCTGCCCCAGGACAGGGAGATTCATTTCAGATCACGTCTATTTTATTTCTAATTCATTCTGCTGCAATTCTCGTATTTCTGTAGTGATTAGTTAGGTTATATCACCATCTAGCGGTCTTAAAAATGAATTGCACCTTGTTTTTCTGTTAATAAAGATTATTGCATTTGTGAGTGGTGCAAGGCATTGTGGGAGTGTAATGCATTCTGGGAAAGAGAAGCCAGTCTCCAATAATCTAGAACACACCAGCAGAGCTGTCCTTCTGCAGTTCTCCTTCTTAAACTCCATCATCCTTGTGCGAGCATATCTGGTGAGAGAAATCTACCTCTGTCTCAGGCATATTGTGGTATGCAGTGCTGTTTAGCTAGGTATAAGTGTCACTCAGGGAAGAGGTTGTAACTGCTAGATGCTAAACATGCAATCCATGTATAGGCAGCCATTTTGGACATAAGCCCAGTGTTAATGTAATGTTATAATACATGCTGTTCTATGCTTTCTGCTAATACATGTTATGCCTTATACTTATACAAGTTCTTGTATTCTTATAGTTTTACCAATCGAATACTCCTGTTTTCCAATCATTTGATCGCACATCCAATACTCCTGTTCTGCCAATAAACAAGTTAGACTACAGAAAACAGTCCTATTATTTGGAAGACAGGAATGGTTTATACTGGATGTCAGACTGCACACTGTGTGAATGTGTGTGAAGACAACACTTGTACACTATTTAAGAAGAGACAAGAGGACAACAAAGGAGAAGTGAGAGTTGGAGATTAGATGTGGGGATGCATTGGGAAAGAAAGTCAGATATATATTAAGGGGACAGATTGTGGATGACCTTATATGTAGTTGTTAATGTTTTAAACTGAATTTTCTGAGCAATAGGGAACTAATGAAGGTATTGGCAGGAGGGATAAACAAGAAGAGAGGTGGATTAAATGGGCAGCAAAGTTCAGAATAAATTGGAGGGATGCAAGAGTTCTAGACAGGACGCCGCAAAGGAGGATGTTGCAGTAGTCCAGGTGGGAGATGATGAGGGCATGCACTAATGCACTAGCATTTTAGTTGACTCAGGGGTGAGGAAGGATCAAATACAAGAGATGTTCTTGAGTTGAAAGCAACAGGTGTTGGTAAAGGTTTGGATGTGTGGCTTGAAGGACAGGGCAGAGTCAAATGTTATCCCCAAGCAGCGAATCGGTGACACTGGAGAAAGTGTGGTACTGTTAATTATAATGGATACATCTGGTATGGAGGCTAAGTGACATTGGGAAAGATGACGAATACAGTTTTCTCCATGCTGAGTTTTAGAAAGTGGGAGGAGAAGAATGAATATATAGCCAACAGATATGATGGGATTCTAGATAGAAGGGAAGTGCCTAAATAACTCTTTCCATCCCATTGAGCTAACATTGAAATTTAAACGAATTGTGGTAGCAGGCACTCTCTAACTGCTACCACAATTTGTTTACATTTTGTTACTATTTGACTGGGTGAGTCAGTGCACTGCACCTCAACCACTGTAACTTCTGGTGGAGCCGCCCGATAATAGTATATTTCACTTGGAATTAACATTGAAATTTGCCACAGTTTTCTGACACAAAAGAAGTTTTAAGCTACTAATCAATTGTTTGGAATGGAAACATGTAGCGTTGAACATATGATCATAAGAGGGAATGTTTAGTTCCCTAGTCTGTTGCGCCTGTGGAAAAAAAAACATACTGTACTCACCTGCTACTCACGGCTCAGTTCAGATTCCCTACTCCCTTCTCTTGTCTTCCAGTTTCTCCTGTAAACTTTTGGATAGAGGGGGACACGTGTGTTGCTGAAACCAATTACTGGCCTCAACAGTCACATGTCACCAAGTAGCATGTGACACAGCTATGTACTGGTTGGGGACACGACTTCAGAGGCCAGTCCTTGGCTGCAGAGGCGAATGTGATCTTATTTGTCTGGACATTTACAGGAAAGGGACTGGAAGACCAGTGAAGGGAGCCAGGTAACTGGAACAGATCAAATGAGTATGTTTTTTTTTCACAGGTACAACAGGCTATGGTTGAAAATTAAAGAAGTAAAAAACAAATATGGAAAATTCCTTTAATGGTTTATCTTTACTGCATCTTTTATATTAAGGCCTCATGCACACGACCGTTGTGTGCATCCGCGGCCGTTTTTCCGTTTTCCTTTTTTTTTCGCGGACCCATTGACTTTCAATAGGTCCGTGGAAAAATCGTAAAATGCACTGTTTGGCTTCCGCGTCCGTGATCCGTTTTTCCAGTCCGTGAAAAAAATATGACCTGTCCTATTTTTTTCACGGACAACGGTTCACGGACCCATTCAAGTCAATGGGTCCGTGAAAAATCACGGATGCACACAAGATAGTCATCCGCGTCCGTTATCCGTGTCCGTGATCCGTGTCCGTTTTTCCTATTATTTTCAATGCAAACTTGACTTTTTTTCACTTTTCATGTCCATGGATCCTCCAAAAATCAAGGAAGACCCACGGATGAAAAAACGGACACGGATCACGGAACAACGGAAACCGTTTTTGCGGACCGCAAAAAAAACCGGCCGTGTGCATGAGGCCTTAGTGTGAAAGTTCTTAACATAATAATATGTAATAATAGAATTAATAGTTGTCGATTTTATGTAGATTTGAAATCTCGTAGCATGCACCCATGGAGGGAAAAAAATCAGTGCCCATGTGTGAATATGTTTATATATTTTTTGCTGCTGAAAAGTGTGAAAAATATGTCATTGTGGTATTGAACTAGAAATGGTTGCCTGTAAAATTATACTTTTCTTCACCATTCTCTCTTAATATAAATGATTAAACTTTCATGACTAATGTAACCATTCCGCATTGAACAATATTATCAGCTGATCTTCTCATACCATTACACTAAACTAGTAATATTATATTTTACCTTTGACCTCTCATATCATATCACTGGCCTGTAACAGATAAATCTCAACTACTTCCTGCTGCTGTTTTTATGAAGGGAAATCACATTAGTATAATATTACTAAATGGAAAAATGTAACACTAGGTCTTTTATTGAGTCAGGACTGAAATATGGCTTTACAGGTTAGAGAGAAAAGTGAAGGTTTAAGCAAAGTTCCCCTGGGAAATACTCCAGTATTTTGTAAGTTATACATTTCTTTCTACCTCACCCCCAGGAAATTGTTGTAGATAGAATTAAGATGTCTTTCAAAATTCTATTTTTCACCAAACACTAAGGTTTTCACTGCAAACAATTGCTATTGCTTTGTGGAATGGACCTGACCTTGACTTCCTGGATATGATAAATCCCACCTTGAGCTACTGCTGAAGTATTCTCTCTCGTTCGTCATTTCTCATTTAAGTCTGTAGAGGAGCATGGCGCTTGTTAAAGATTTATTTCAGAGCGAGAGAGAGTAAGCTAGCCTGAAAACAGAGGAGAATTTGAGCAATTACCAACTTCACATTAAAACTGCTTCTTTTATTTGGACATCTTCAAAAGACAAAGTAAGATGGATAGATTCCATAACTCACAATTCTAAGCCCTCATTATCTAGGTCAATGTTAGATTTAGTAAGCTGTTCTAATGTAATTCTGTCACAAGGTTTATATTACCTGATCTGGAGGCAACATTAGGTGATGACAGAGACCCTAATTCCAGGTGTATCACTTACTGGATGCCTTGCTGCAGTTTTTATAAAATCACATGCAGCCTCAGCAGGAACCAAATGCTGAGTAATCTTCAGGTCTTGAAACCTTCCACCTAACACTAGTGAAGAGAAGAAGCTGCGATCACCTGTGTCCCGCTGTGAACTTGAATCAGGCGCAGTTTAGAGCCAACAAAGAAAGAAAAGTCTGTAAAAGCGGCTGCTGTGCGCCGCTGTTCCCCTAATTACCGCCGCAGTCCCGGGTGCAGTGTTCAGTGGTGATCTGCGGCCAGTGCTTCCCATTCAACACTGCAGTCCTGGGCTCTGTATTGACTATCGAGATCTGAATAAGGTCACAGTCAAGAATCCATACCCTCTTCCACTAATCTCCGAACTCTGACAGGATCCGGGTAGGGCTTAGGTCTTCACAAAATTAGACCTTATCCGCATTAGAAAGGGCGATGAGTGGAAGACTGCTTTCAACACTCATGATGGACACTACGAGTATCTCGTCATGCCCTTCGGTCTGTGCAATGCTCCCGCGGTATTCCATGAGTTTGGAAACTACAGATGGAGTAGAGTTAACACTCCTGTTTTCTGAGATTTCTGAGTTGTGTTATCTAATCTAAGCAAACACCTTCAATTGCTTTTTAATGGCTTTTGTCTCAAGATAACGCGATGAGTTAAGAAATTTCAGTTAGGGCTCTTTCACACCTGCGTTATTGTCTTCCGGCATAGAGTTCCGTCGTCGGGGCTCTATGCCGGAAGAATCCTGATCAGGATTATCCTAATGCATTCTGAATGGAGAGAAATCCGTTCAGGATGCATCAGGATGTCTTCAGTTCCGGAACGGAACGTTTTTTGGCCGGAGAAAATACCGCAGCATGCTGCGATTTTTGCTCCGGCCAAAAATCCGGAACACTTGCCGCAAGGCCGGATCCGGAATTAATGCCCATTGAAAGGCATTGATCCGGATCCGGCCTTAAGCTAAACGTCGTTTCGGCGCATTGCCGGACCCGACATTTAGCTTTTTCAGAGTGGTTACCATGGCTGCCGGGACGCTAAAGTCCTGACAGCCATGGTAAGTGTAGCGGGGAGCGGGGGAGCAGCATACTTACCGTCCGTGCGGCTCCCCGGGCGCTCCGGAGTGACGTCAGGGCGGCCCAAGCGCATGGATCATGTGATCGCATGGATCACGTCATCCATGCGCATGGGGCGCTCTGACGTCATTCTGGAGCGCCCCGGGAGCCGCACGGGGCGTAAGTATACCGCTCCCCCGATCCCCACTACTACTATGGCAACCAGGAGTTTAATAGCGTCCTGGGTGCCATAGTAACACTGAAAGCATTTGGAAGACGGTTCCGTCTTCAAATGCTTTCAGTACACTTGCGTTTTTCCGGATCCGGCGGGCACCTCCGGCAACGGAAGTGCATGCCGGATCCCAACAATGCAAGTGTGAAAGAGGCCTTAAGAGCAGGAGTGCTAACCCTGCTACATCTGTATATCTTCCGGGACCTGCTCTATGTCTGTGTGATAGTGTACCTGGACAATAGAGATGAGCGCGAATATTCGAATATCAATTTTTTTTTTGCGAATATCGGCACTTCGCTAATTCGAGAATATTTAGAATATAGTGCTATAAATCCGCTATTTCGAATATTCTTTTTTTTTTTGTTTTTTTTAATTGTTATATTTTTTTCTTTCCCACTTCCCAAAATTAGTTCTTACCTGTCCTTAGGATTCCTGGCTTCCTGGCTGCTCCAGTCAGTGCCCGTTGCCGCTTCTGCCAACTTCCGTGCTCATGGAGCATCCCCATCACCATGGGAACGTCTCCATACTAGAATGTACTGTCGGATTTGAGAATTACGTTGAAATGGCAATGCGATTAATATAACTTGAAGTAATCGCATCGCGATTTCAACTTAGCACTGCTATATTCCATATTCGTTAATTCTAGCCTTATATGAAATAGAGCAGTGCTAAGTTGTAATCGCAATGCGATTAATATAACTTGAATTAATCGCATTGCGATTTCAACTTAGACCTAGTTTACTATGGTTGGCTTGGTAGAATTAGCGAAGATGACAAATATGGCGAATGTATTCGTCATATTCCTCAAAACGAAGATAACAAAGTATTCTCCATCTTCGTTTTTTCCTCCATATTCGTCAACTTCGATAATTCTAGCAATCAAATAGGAAGGTTGACTATAGAGACAGCTGTTTTTAATTCGCTATGCGATAATATTACTTTGCTTTTTTTAAAATAAAATAAAATAGTTATAATACTTGATTATTATAATGATTCTATTTATTTTAAATAAAAAGCAAAGTAATATAATCGCATAGCGAATTAAACACAGCTGTCTCTATAGTCAACCTTCCTATTTGATTGCTAGAATTATCGAAGTTGACGAATATGGAGCAAAAACGAAGATGGAGAATACTTTGTTATCTTCGTTTTGAGGAATATGACGAATACATTCGCTAATTCTACCAAGCCAACCATAGTAAACCAGGTCTAAGTTGAAATCGCAATGCGATTAATTCAAGTTATATTTATCGCATTGCGATTACAACTTAGCACTGCTATATTCCATATTAGGCTAGAATTAACGAATATGGAATATAGCAGTGCTAAGTTGAAATCGCAATGCGATTAATTCTAGTTACGATTTCAACTTGAGGCTGCTGCTGGGTCTCTAATGGAATGGGTCAGCTTTCTAGAATTAACGAACTTAACTAATATTGAATCTAGCAGTGCTAATTTTTAATCACAATGCGATAATATTTGCTATTATTATTAACCACATTGCGAATCCAACTTTTATAATGCACTATTCTGACATACAGTACTATATTTGTTTTATTAGTTAATTCTACCAATACTACCTATAGCAAAATCTACCAAAGCTGGAATTTCAATGCAATAAAATATTAGTTGGATTTCGAATCCAACACTATTGCTAAAAGATTCGTATTGCTTGTATTGTTATAGTTAACAAGTGACCACTACATCTTATGGGTTAAATGTCCACCATCGGTATTACTGACGGTCACGGACATTAGCCGTGGGTGTATGCAGCCACACAAAGCAGGTGGCCATGGCGCCCGCATAAGGATTGATCCATGTTTAATTATTCTGCTGGATGAAGTATAGCTACGTCATTGGGTGTGAAGCGGTAAATGATTATGGCACAAATTAAAGTGGTTACATCACACTACAATGTCTGTAACATGTATGTAGGGATAGCAGACAAATATCTCTCATATGCACATAGCACCTCTATTTACGTGCTACACACTGTATATCCCACGCTATAAAACCCACACCAACCCCCCCTCCCCCCTTAAACCCCCCTCCATCACCCCCCCACCTCCTCACTCACACACAGTTTTTGAGAAGTAATGATCGACCTCCAGTATTTCAGTATTCGCTGGTTCTTTTACCATAACCCAGGGTGCACCACGTGGAGGCGAACCAGCTGTACACCCCATACCGTACCGTCACCTCACGACACAGGTACACCTCTCCTCAGATGGCCATTGGCCAATACCCCATTGCTCATACCCCACACACATGCAATTTAAATACAATGTAATGTTATAACGGTAAACTAAAATCTAATATTTTCCATTTATAGCCATAATTTTTTTTCATTTTGATGACATGATCACATCAATTACTAATACTTGTATTTTCAAAGTTTTGGATTACATGTATGCATGTTGTACAAGGTCTATGATTGGACCTGGTCCCGTCACGCATGCTGCTACGAGCGCCACAGTCCGCAGTATTCGGTTTGAATTGTGGCACACACATGACCACCGGCACAAGAAAATAGTCATAGTGAATAAGTGGTGCGACCATAAGCGGCGCCATGTCTATTACCCTGTTTCCATGTAACGGCGGCTGCTGTATGTAATGATAATGAATTATTACTTTGTCCCAGACTAAATTGTCCGTACTGTAACCCCATTAGTTACAATAAAACAAAACACAACTAATTTTATAGAACAATAAAGTTTAATAAAACAATCTTTAAATAAAGAAAAATATTAATAACATAAATAACTGAAGCCCCAAAAAACTAATGAAAAAATGTATGGTAAATTTTTCATTTTTTTTTGTTCTTGGAGCAGTTCATCAAGGACCTTTTGGTTGGCCTCCTCCATTAGGGTGAGCTCGTGTGACAATTGGAGCTTCAGCTCCCTTATTTTTCTCATCTGCAGCGCCCTGAACTTCAGCATTCTTTGGCGCTGCTCGAGCTGCCCTTTTTAAAAAAATTTTCATCATGTTGTCGTAAGCTGTAAAAGTTAAGGAAATAAAAATTTTAAATGTACTGTAAAAGACAATCATTGATTGGTGTATAAAGCAGATGAATTCCTGTCTGACCCAGGAAGAAGTACATCAGCGACTTAAAAAGATTAAAATAGACAAATCGCCAGGACCGGGTGGATTACGGGGTGTATGCCATCCAGTCCTGGCGATTTGTCTATTTTAATCTTTTTAAGTCGCTGATGTACTTCTTCCTGGGTCAGACAGGAATTCATCTGCTTTATACACCAATCAATGATTGTCTTTTAAAGTACATTTAAAATTTTTATTTCCTTTACTTTTACAGCTCACAACAACATGATGAAAAAAATATCCTAAGGGAATTAAGTAATGTCATAGCCAGACCCTTATTTCTGATATTTGCGGACTCTATACTGACAGGGAATGTCCCACAGGATTGGCGCATAGTAAATGTGGTGCCAATATTCAAAAAGGGTCCAAAAACAGAGCCTGGAAACTGTAGGCCGGTAAGTTTAACATCTGTTGTGGGTAAACTGTTTGAAGGTTTTCTGAGAGATGCTATCTTAGAGCATCTCAATGGAAATAAGTAAATAGCGCCATATCAGCATGGCTTCATGAGGGATTGGTCATGCCAAACTAATGCAATCTGTTTCTATGAGGAGTGGTGTATCAATGGATGTCTTATATCTGGACTTCTCCAAAGCATTTGACACTGTACCACATAACAGGTTAGTATATAAAATGAAAATGCTCGGACTGGGAGAAAATGTCTGTATGTGGGTAAGTAACTGGCTCAAAGATAGAAAACAGAGGGTGCTTATTAACGGTACACACTCAGATTGGGTCACTGTCACTAGTGAGGTACCTCAGGGGCCCTATTCTCTTCAATATATTTATTAATGATCTTGTAGAAGGCTTGCATAGTAAAATATAAATTTTTGCAGATGATTAAGTAATTAACACTGAAGAGGACAGTATACTGTGTATATACTACAGAGGACAGTATACTGCTACAGAGGGATCTGGATAGATTGGAGGCTTGGGCAGATAAGTGGCAGATGAGGTTTAACACTGACAAATGTAAGGTTATGCACATGGGAAGGAATAATGCAAGTCACCCGTACATACTAAATGGTAAAACACTTGGTAACACTGACATGGAAAAGGATGTAGGAATTTTAATAAACAGCAAACTAAGCGGCAAAAACCAGTGTCAGGCAGCTGCTGCCAAGGCCAATAAGATAATGGGTTGCATCAAAAGGGGCATAGATGGCGGTGATGAGAACATAGTCCTACCACTTTACAAATCGCTAGTCAGACCACACATGGAGGACTGTGTACAGTTCTGGGCTCCTGTGAACAAGGCAGACATAGCAGAGCTGGGGAGGGTCCAGAGGAGGGCAACTAAAGTAATAACTGCAATGGGGCAACTACAGTACCCTGAAAGATTATCAAAATTAGGGTTATTCACTTTAGAAAAAAGACGACTGAGGGGAGATCTAATTAATATGTATAAATATATCAGGGGTCAGTACAGAGATCTCTCCGATCATCTATTTATCCCCAGGACTGTGACGAGGGGACATCCTCTGCGTCTGGAGGAAAGAAGGTTTGTACACAAACATAGAAAAGGATTCTTTACGCTAAGAGCAGTGAGACTATGGAACTCTCTGCCTGAGGAGGTGGTGATGGTGAGTACAATAAAAGAATTAAAGAGGGGCCTGGATGTATTTCTGGAGTGTAATAATATTACAGGCTATAGCTACTAGAGAGGGGTCGTTGATCCAGGGAGTTATTCTGATTGCCTGATTGGAGTCGGGAAGGAATTTTTTATTCTGCTAAAGTTGGGTAAATTGGCTTCTACCTCACAGTTTTTTTTTTCCCTTCCTCTGGATCAACCTGCAGGATAACAGGCCGAACTGGATGGACAGATGTCTTTTTTCGGCCTTATGTACTATGTTACATAAGGCCGAAACTTGTAAATAACTCATGAAAGAATAAAGTTACGTTAAAACCAAGCACACTATTGTTTTTCTTGTGAAATTCCCAATAAGTTTGATGTGTCACATGACCCTCTTCCTATTGAAAAAACAAAAGTTGGATTCAAAATGGCCGACTTCAAAATGGTCGCCAAGGTCACCACTTATCTTGAAAAGTTTCCCCCCTCACATATAATAATGTGCCACAAGTTAATATCACCAACCATTGCCATTTTATTAAGGTGTATCCATATAAATGGCCCACCCTGTATATTGGTTTAGTTAGGATTAATAATAGTTCTTTTGACTTTAGGGTTATGGACTTAGTAGTTAATGCTTTTTATGTAGATTAATTACTTTATAGTGTTCATGTTTTATATTACTGTTGTGTGTTGTACGTTTTTTGTTGACTGTTTTATCGTTTTTACACCATTTTTTTGATAAATATTGATATGGTTTTGTGGTCTTTATTTTTTAGTCTAAGAAAAATTGTATATATTGGATGCTCGTTACATCTTAATTAAATTGTATGCCTCATTGAGATACTTTATGGAAATTAGTACACCAGTAACATCAGCTTGCTTTAAAATAAACTTTTTACGTGGATTTAATTAGGGTCTGGGTTTTAGGACTGAGTGCCCAGACAGATATAGTGGCACAGGTCACTCCCGTAATCCATCAAGGATTTTTATAAAGTGGGGATTAAAAATTCAGTTTTTTTCAAGTGTGGACAGGAGATGTGAAAACTGAACCTGCAGAGAAATTAGCATGGTCTCTGACAGACCCTAAAGAGTGGTGATATACTAATCTTTTTGTTACGCTGCTTGGAGTGAACGCAAAGTGGGGGACTTTAGGTTATGCAATATTTGAAGTCTGAATAAAAATTAGCGGTTGAACTTGAACTTGTTTATAATTCTTTGCTTGAATAAAATCTGCCTGTGGTGAAGACTAAACTGACACCTGTATGTGTGTGGGGACATTGAATAAATTAAAACATCAACAGAATATATTTACCCTCCTGGCGCGGGGTGGTCACCACCTCGTCTTCTTCCTCCTCATCATCCTCCTGGACCTCATCTGCCTCAGGTGGGCTATGGGCCTGATGCCCTGATGGTCCTGCCTGTTCCTCTTCCTGCTCCTCATCCTCCGTCATCTCCTTCTCTTCCACCACCACCTTCTTTTTAGAGCGCTTAGCTCGTACTTTTGGAAGAGGCACCCCTGTAATGACCAAATTTTTCAAAAATACCAAGATAAACAAGGAAAGCAAAAAAAAAAGGTAACGGTACACAAATTAATCTATGGTGGGATCTGGATGGGATAATGATTACCCCCTATGTTTGATTTCACTTGATTTGGTGTTAGATGAAACTATAAATGAAGTCTTTCAGATGGTTTACAGTTGAGTATGTTAATATGTAGGATGAGGTAACGGGGGGTATTGGTTCGCAAGGTACTGTTGCAGGGTTATTTAAATGAGGTGGACCAAGTCAACTGTTTTGACATTGCATAAGGGTTTACATCATATATCTGTATCTCGCTGTGAGTGTATGTATATATTTTAAAGGAATAATCAGCTACGTGTCTCAGCATTTACTAAATCCGTGCTGGAGAATTTTGAGGCAGAACAGAAAACCAACTAAATTATTTATCTCAAATAGCCAATGCTACCATTGTACCTGAATACCAGTATAGTCTGTCTTCCACCCAATTATCATTTTGCTGTAACAGCCTGCCTACATTCAATATGCTGACTGTGCTGTTAATAGTGTGCCTGCGAAGCTGTATGGTAGGAAATGTCTAAAGCTGATTAGTACGCCTTAGACATTTTCAAGGGTTTGCGACCCACAGAGAGGGCCCTGAGTGCCGCCTCTAGCACCCGTTCCATCGGTTCAACACCACTGAACTAAGTTATCAGTTGTAAAGGGATAGAAATACTTATTTGCATAACTGAACACATAAATAACAATAGGTGGCTGATAGAAAATTAATGTAAGCATCGTACCTGGACAATTTTTGTCTCTGACCTCGCTTATAAGATCCATCCGATGCCGTTTAAGGTCCGACCATTTTTTTAACATAGCATTTTTAGAATGAATATTTCCATGCAAATGCCACAGCCGGCGTGCTTCTCTCCGTACTATGGCCTGTTTCTCTAAACGGCATTTTAGATCATCATAACCCTTCTCCAACATATTCTGCAAGATAACAATTAAAGGATGTAATCCCAAAGTTGTAAAATACAATTATTAGTAATTATAGTCATGTCAACCATCAAAAATAAAATTTAATATCAAAACGGTAAAAGAGTAGATATTTATATAGTTCCCTATGGAACTATATGAAAGTAAAATAAAAATAAAAACATTTATATTCAAGGCAAATATAAGAACTAAACTCCAAAGTGGATGCCCCTTTAACAGTGACTTTGACAGTGGCCGCCCCTTTAACAGTGACTTATACAGTGGCCGCCCCTTTAACAGTGACTTTGACAGTGGCCGCCCCTTTAACAGTGACTTATACAGTGGCCTCCCCTTTAACAGTGACTTTGACAGTGGCCGCCCCTTTAACAGTGACTTTGACAGTAACCGCCCCTTTAACAGTGACTTAGACAGTGGCCACCCCTTTAACAGTGACTTTGACAGTGGCCGCCCCTTTAACAGTGACTTATACAGTGGCCGCCCCTTTAACAGTGACTTTGACAGTGGCCGCCCCTTTAACAGTGACTTATACAGTGGCCTCCCCTTTAACAGTGACTTTGACAGTGGCCGCCCCTTTAACAGTGACTTTGACAGTAACCGCCCCTTTAACAGTGACTTAGACAGTGGCCACCCCTTTAACAGTGACTTTGACAGTGGCCGCCCCTTTAACAGTGACTTATACAGTGGCCGCCCCTTTAACAGTGACTTTGACAGTGGCAGCCCCTTTAACAGTGACTTTGACAGTGGCCGCCCCTTTAAGAGTAACTTGAACAGTGCCTGCCCCTTTAAGAGTGACTTGAACACTGGCCACCCCTTTAACAGTGACTTAGACAGTGGCTGCCCCTTTAAGAGTGACTTGAACTGTGGCTGCCCCTTTAAGAGTGACTTTAACAGTGCCTGCCCCTTTAAGAGTGACTTGAACACTGGCCGTCCCTTTAACAGTGACTTAGACAGTGGCCGTACCTTTAACAGTGACTGACAGTGGCAGCCCCTTTAAGAGTGACATGAACAGTGGCAGCCCCTTTAAGAGTGACTTGAACAGTGACCACCCCTTTAAGAGTGACTTGAACAGTGCCTGCCCCTTTAACAGTGACTTGAACAGTGTCTGCCCCTTTAAGAGTGACTTGAACAGTGGCTGCCCCTTTAAGAGTGACTTGAACAGTGGCAGCCCCTTTAAGAGTGACTTGAACAGTGGCCGCCCCTTTAAGAGTAACATACTTGTTAGGTAGAATTACTTACAGTGATCAAAGCTTCCAGCTCTTCTGGTTTGAAATTGCTTTTTGCCATTTCCGAAAATCCGAAGTTAGTTTCAAAATCTGTCTCTGTAGAATCGGTCTCTCTCCACTCTCTTTCCGATCTAAAGACAGGCACGCACATACAGACGCACGCACGTACATGATTATTTAAATGACGCATTATCGCGATAACAAAACAAACATAGTAGACTGTATAGGCAGGCAAATTTCATATTGGTACAGTGCTCTAAGTTGTATTCGCGTACGAATTAACCTCATTCTATTGAGCCAACCAATAGTAAATCAGATTAATAGCTCTAATGTTCCATTCGTACGCGATTATAACTTATAGTGGGGGACCAATTGGAAAGTTGACTAATGTGAACAATTGACTGCTAAAATTAACAAATAAGAAAATAGAGCAGGATTCTCTTTATTGGTTGGTTATGGTTAGGTTAAATTTGGACAGCTGTAAGTTAAAAGAGCAATGCGAGTAATTTAAGTTCAAATAATCGCATTGCGATTTCAACTTAGAGCTGGTTTACTATGGTTGGCTTGGTAGAATTAGCAAAGATGACGATTCCGAATATGACGAATGTATTCGTCATATTCCTCAAAACGAAGTTAACGAAATATTCTACATCTTCGTTTAAGCTCCATATTCGTCAACTTTGCTAATTCTAGCAATCAAATAGGAAAGTTGACTAGAGAGTCGCGACAGCTAAGTTTTTAATTCGCTATGCGATAATATTACTTTGCTTTTTTTTTAAATAATGCTATCAATACTTGATAATTATTATAATTATTCTATTTATAAAAAAAAAGCTAAGTTATATTATCGCATAGCGAATTAAAACACAGCTGTCTCTATAGTCAACTTTCCTATTTGATTGCTAGAATTAGCGAAGTTGACTAATATGGAGCTAAAACGAAGATGGAGAATACTTTGTTATCTTCGTTTTGAGGAATATGACGAATACATTCGTCATATTCATCATCTTCGCTAATTCTAGATATCAAACCAATAGGAAAGTTACCTTAAGTTAAAATCGCAATACGCGATTATTTAATTTGCATATTAATCGCGATAACTAGAATAATGACGAATATTCGATTTCGACGAATATTCAAGCGAATATTCGCGAATTTCGTCGAAATCGAATATGGCACCTCCCGCTCATCACTACTGGAAAATATACTAATCTATTCTCCAGATTTGACCTCTCACCGGAAGCATGTACGTTTGGTTTTACAGCGGTTGAGAGAGAATCGACTTTATGCCAAACTCGAGAAATGCATGTTTGAAAAATCTACCGTACTGTTCCTCGAATACATAATCTCGGATGCCGGGTTGCAGATGGATCCTGAAATTTTTTATTAACCCCACAGGGTCTTCGTGCTATACAGTGCTTCCTTTGATTTGCTCATTTCTATAGTCAGTTCATCCCAAATTTTTCATCTCTTACATCTCCGATCTCCGCTCTTACTAAGAAAGGAGACCAGACTCCTGAAGCGGAGGCCGCCTTCCTCCAATTAAAAAGGTCCTTTGCTTCTGCACCTGTTCTGCGTCATCCCGATGTCTCCTGCCAATTCTTTTTAGAAGTGGATGCCTCCTCCATAGGAGCCGGTGCTGTTTTACTACAGAAAGGTTCCAAGGGCAATATGTTTACATGTGGATTTTTCTCCAAGCTCTTCTTCCCTGCTGAGAGGAATTACTGTATAGGAGAGAAAGCTTCTGGCCATAAAACTTTCCTTGGAGGAGTGGCGTTATCTATTGAAGGGGGCCCAGCATCCAGTGATAATCTTTACCAACCACAAGAACCTTACATATCTGCAGACGGCCCAACGTCTGAACCCTCCCAAACCAGATGGGCACTCTTCTTCTCCCGTTTAAATTTTGAGCTTCACTTTCACCTGGTTGAGAAGAACATCAAGGCGGATTCTCTGTCTTTGTCATTTGATTTCTCTAACCAGCAGGAGGAGCCTCAGTACATTGTAGATCCTGCTCGCTTGATCACAGTAGCTCCTGTTCTGGTAAAGACATCCCTCCCGGGAAGACATTCGTGCCATCTGCCAAGAGAAAACTTATTCTAGCTTGGGGGCACAACTCCAAACTGGCTGGTTACCCAGGGATCCGCAAGACCACAGAATTTTTGTCTCGCCACTACTGGTGGCCCACACTATCTAAGGATGTGTGTGATTATTTGTCTACCTGCACCTGTTCCTGATGCCCCATGGCAACACATTGCCATGAACTTTGTTACAGATCTGCCTTCTTCTGCCGGATGTACAGCTGTTTCTTTGGCTGGACTGCCCTTGGCTACTGAACTTGCTAAACTGTTTGCGAGACACATATTTCGCTTGCATGGTCTACCTTGTCATATTGTTTCCGATCGCGGAGTCCAGTTTACCTCTAAGCTCTGGAGAGCCCTTTGCCGCCTGCTCGAAATTGAGCTAGACTTCTCTTCCGGTTATCATCCCCAGACCAACGGGCAAGTAGAGCGGGTCAATCAAATATTAGAAAACTATCTCCGGCATTTTGTTGGACTGAATTCTCCTATAATAACCACTCTAGTGAGTCTACTTGATCCTCTCCATTCTTTGTCCTCTTCCTTTTCCTACATCTTCTGGTGTACCAGCTGCGGATTCCTCTTGTAGGAATTTTTTGAAGATTTGGCGTGATACCAAGGACTGCATCAACAAAGCAGTGAAAGCAAATGCAGACAAGAGAAGAAGAATACAGTACTGCCTCAGTTCTCATCTGGAGATAAGGTATGGCTCTCTTCTAAAAACATCCGCTTAAAGGTTCCCAGTTTTAAGTTTGCTCCTAGATTCCTTGGACCCTTTCAAGTAGTGAGGAGGATCAACGAAGTGACATATAAGTTACGTCTGCCTCTATCTCTGAGTATTCCTAATGCCTTCCACGTGTCCTTCTACTTCAACTGCGGTATCTGAAGATTCTGACGAGACATTTGAGGTCAAAGATATCCTGGAAATCAAGAAGCGTGGCAAGAAGACCTACTATTTTGTGGATTGGAAGGGTTTTGGTCCTGAGGAGAGGTCTTGGGAACCAGAGGAGAACATTCATGCTCTGAGCCTGATTAAAAAGTTTCTGTCTCACCGTAGACTCAAGAAGAGGGGGCATAAGGGGGATGGTACTGTAACAGCTGCTGCTGTGCGCCTTTGTTCCCCTGCTTACAGCCGCGGTCCCGGGCGCCGTGTTCAGCAGTGATCTGCGGCCGGTGCTTCCTATTCATCGCTGCAGTCCTGGGCTCTGTGTGGGTGCTGTTGTTCTGGGATCCGCTCCACAGGTTGTTCTCAGCCCTGGCCACAGCATGATTGCTGTTTGTTTCCGGCAGCACTTCCTTAAGGGCCGGCGTGCGTCACTTCCTGGACTTTATGAGTTAGGTCATGTGACCTCGCTGACTTATCCTAGCCCTCATGTGCGTATATAAATGGCTCAGCCTCCTTCCCAGATGCCTCATTGTCAAGGTCCTTGTGTCCTGCTAAGTTTCCTGTTTTCAGCTTGTGTTCTTGTGTTCCTGACTCGTATCTGTATTCCTGGACTCTGCTACCTGTTATATCCCTACCTGCTTGCCTTGACTCTCCTGTTGCTGACTCTTATTGCCTGACCTGTACCTGTGCCGCATGCCCTGACCTTTTGCCTGTCTGACTACGCCTCAGCATCATCCTTTGGTCCTGCACCTCTGGTACCTTTCTCAGGTACCTCCTGGTCCGCCGGGACCATCTGCCTCATGTGCCTATCCTCCTCAAGAGGTAGCGACCTGGTGTTCCCCAAAGGAAAGTCTATCCCCACCATCAGGGGTACTGTGAAGATCAAGGGGTTCACTTAGACAACACCCTTAGAGGAGGTAGGACACGTGGCACAGTGGGTTCACACCCATTGGTTTGTGACAAAGTCCAGCTTCCAATAAAAGACATTGCATTCTTTATTCTTCAAAAATCATAAAATCCAAGTATGATACCATACAGACAGAATAGCGTTATAGTGTACGTGTTTTGGACATCAAGATATGATCCTTATTCTTTACCTTCCACCTACCACTGATTTACAACTTCCCCCCTATACTGTGCATAGACAGAAAGCTGTGACAGATAGAGGTCCACCACTCATGAATATTGAGGATTAAGCAGCGTGCACACAGCATGAAAAGTGTGATTTTAAAGGGGTTTTCTGAGAGTGTTTTTACTGATTGCTGGGACCCGACCACTTGGAACACTGCCAATTAGCTGTTTGAGAAGTCACTGTGATCATGGTGTAATGTACCGTGGCCATGAAACAACCAGATGTGGTTGTTTCCTGACCACACTACATTACACTATGTCCAAAGGTATATGTTGTGCTGTTATGGTTGATTATTAGTCTCTATACCATATTTTATTATATCATTTGGTTACAGACTATTTATTGTTCTCCCTTAAGTTTGTATATGAGATGTCACAGGCAATTTTTGGGTCCTGTGACATCTCATAACTGTTATACAATACATTATATTGCTTGTAGATACATACAGTTATTTACTTTATACACTGGCAGTGTTAATCATTTCATCTTGATTCTATTTTATTTTATGTATTATAACTAGTAGCATGTCATCTAATTATTTTGGATAATAATATATTTGCCTTCTGTACCAGGGGGACTCTTCTCCTTTTGTTTAGCTGCTATATATTATGGGGTCTAAAAAATCAATACAGCCACCACACGAGCTATTACCACTCATAGTTCAAAGATACAGTTCTACAAGGCTACCACCAAATGCAAAAACCAAAATCTAAAAGGAAAATGTAATTAAATGAGGTGGCTCTACCTACAGGTAGGATGGGAAGGTGCTCAATATCTTAAAGATGTTAGCTCCAAACACCAGAAAATGATTAGATAATAGCAGATTGTGATATGGCACTCATATATCTGAAGAGTCGGCTTCAACAATTATTGATTTATTATTAATTCATATATCATAACAGTAAGTAATAAAAACCATACATTTCATCCATAAAAACATACAATAAAATAAAATGATGTAATATAATATAACACCACTAAAATGACGTAATTTAAAATAGGACTAAATAGTAGCCACCATGATTAACTCAGGTATACCGGGTTGCAAATATTGCATACTATTGCATCTCCATAGATCAATCAGCTTCACATAGGATTTAGTTCAGGTAGTCAATTTGAATGGTAAGTATAGGATATAGCCGCACCATATGTTTCAAAAAGTCACGTTGCCATTATCATCTCTGTGTTAGGTATAGTTCACAGATGCTTAACTCCAAGTGTTCTTAGGAGCAGTTGTTTACGAGGGGAATGATCAGTTTCCTAATCGGCAGGCGGCAGATAAGTAAGCGATCTTCAGCGTATGCAGAGACAATGGTGTTGCAAAGTCCAGATTCCTCCCAGACGCGTTTCGAAGTCCTATAGGTGACTGACTTCTTCCTCAGTGGAACTGCTCCAAAGAACACTTGGAGTCTGGTGAATCTACTCTCACGTGACTGGAGAAAGCCAGGATTGAAGCACGAGGGACGCTGAAGCGGCGGAGTTCAGAGGAGCAAGCCGCACACTGACTTGGAGGTAAGGGACTAATATAGCCCCAAACAGGTGGGACGCCACCTAGAGCTTAATTCCCCCACTGTTAAGCATCTGTGAACTATACCTTACACAGAGATGATAATGGCAACGTGACTTTTTGAAACATATGGTGCGGCTATATTCTATACTTACCATTCAAATTGACTACCTGAACTAAATCCTATGTGAAGCTGATTGATCTATGGAGATGCAATAGTATGCAATATTTGCAACCCGGTATACGTGAGTTAATCATGGTGGCTACTATTTAGTCCTATTTTAAATTACGTCATTTTAGTGGTGTTATATTATATTATTTTATTTTATTGTATGTTTTTATGGATGAAATTTATGGTTTTTATTACTTACTGTTATGATATATGAATTAATAATAAATCAATAATTGTTGAAGCCGACTCTTCGGGGAATACGGGGGATCTCTTGACAAAACTGGGGGCATATCTGTCGAGCCAGAATGTTTTTTGACTTCGATAGATGTTGAGGTTCTCTATTCATCGATTCCGCACGATATTGGCATCACGGCCGTTGAATTTTCCTTGAGGGCCAGAGGGCAACAATTTTTGCCCCACAATGCATTCGTACTGGAACTTTTGAGATTTGTTCTCACCAGAAACTTCTTTCTCTTTAATAACAAACATTTCCACCAGCTCAGGGGGACAGCGATGGGCAGTTCGTGTGCGCCGTCGTATGCAAATTTGCTCCTGGGCTGGTAGGAGGAGACTTTAGTTTTTGGTGAGACCCCGTTAAAGAACTGGAGAATGTTGTCCTGTGGTCCCCCTTCATAGATTACATTTTTGTCATATGGAGCGGGACCAAGGCTGACTTTAAAGATCTCGTGACAAAACTCAATGTCAATCAGATCCATCGTCATTTTACGTCTGTAATAGTGGAGGACAAATTACCTTTTCTTGATGTTCTAATTTCAAAAAATAGTCGGGGAGGACTCAATACTACCATCTACCGAAAACCCACTGCTACTAATTCATTACTTAAGTGGGAGAGCAACCATCCAACTTCACTGAAGCGTGGGATACCAACTGGCCAATATCTAAGACTGAGATGGTATTGTACCGATCTAAGAGAATTTAAAAAACAAGCTGGGGACCTGAGAAATATATTCCGGGCTCTGGGTTACCCAGACAGAACTCTACGTGTTGAGTATCAACGTGCACTATCACAAACGCGCCCAACACTACTACACCCAAGAAGTGAGTCTAGAAGTGATAGGTCTAACATAATCAGAGTAATAGGGACCTATGATGCTGCAGCGGATGAGATTAGGAGAATTTTTGGTCATCATTGGGAGATATTGCTGATGGACCCTGATCTCAAGGAGGTCCTTAGCCCCCGACCAGCGATCACCTACAGAAGGGGGAAAACTTTAGAGACCACATGGTTCATAGCCACTATGTCCCAATTGAGAGACCACGCAACTGGCTGGAGAACCCGATTAGGGGTTGTTTTAGATGCGGGAATTGTAGTTTTTGTGAATTTTTAAGACCAGGAAAAAACTTTAATTGTGAATTATAGTGGCTCACTCTGTTTGACACCGCGGTAATGGTGCTCTGCTGCAAGTGATTCACCCAATCTCTTAACAAGTAAATAAATATAAAATAATCAGCAGGCACTCACCATCTGTATTTCACACATATATAACACATTTATTATTATTTAAAATGTAAAATATCAAAATGAATAAAAATATAAAATGGATAACAATATATCTTAATTATGCACACAATATAGAAAGTTAATAACCATATGTTAATATATAATGGATAAATGTGGTAGAGTCAATTTGTAAAAAATCGATTAAATATTCAGATAAAAAGATCGATTGAATAGTCAGATAAAAAAATCGGATAAGTGGTCGAATAAAAATCAGATAAATAGCAGAGAAGTGTCCTTAGAATATTTCATATATAATTTTCAGATATTATATGAATATAATTTCGAAAATTCGCTAAGTGTTAAATTAGTTGCAGAATGTTCGTAATATATTATACTTGCTCTAGTTTCGGTCGATCATTTTTCATACATTTCCTTAATTTATACCATGAAAGAATCATTGAGCCACTGAGGAAGAGGTGAGGTCACCTCGAAACGCGTCTGGCGGACTAAAGGAACCAAACTACAGACCAAATCATCCTGCAGGATTAAAGATTAAAGAATCGAAAAAGTAAGGATCATACAAGATTCCCAACAACTTCATTTTTTTCCCCATTCAATGCCATGTGAGATGCTGACAGCTGAACGAAATCAACACATCACATAGACAAGCGCTCTAGACTTGGGTGAGTAGCTTAACTGTGAGAGGGACGCCTCCACAGCAAGCACAATCGAATTTTATAACAAGACTATTTATATTGAACTATTAATTCGAAAATCACCCATTGATAAACTATATAGCTGCAGTGCTCTACTGTGAATATCAGATCTTTCATGGTATAAATTAAGGAAATGTATGAAAAATGATCGACCGAAACTAGAGCAAGTATAATATATTACGAACATTCTGCAACTAATTTAACACTGGATTATGTTGGATTACCCATAAGAATAAGAAGACAAGTATACTTAGCTAATTTTCGAAATTATATTCATATAATATCTGAAACTTATATATGAAATATTCTAAGGACACTTCTCTGCTATTTATCTGATTTTTATTCGACCACTTATCCGATTTTTTTATCTGACTATTCAATCGATCTTTTTATCTGAATATTTAATCGATTTTTTACAAATTGACTCTACCACATTTATCCATTATATATTAACATATGGTTATTAACTTTCTATATTGTGTGCATAATTAAGATATATTGTTATCCATTTTATATTTTTATTCATTTTGATATTTTAAATTTTAAATAATAATAAATGTGTTATATATGTGTGAAATACAGATGGTGAGTGCCTGCTGATTATTTTATATTTATTTACAGGAAAAAACTTTACCAGCACGAACACACAGAAACAATATGTTATACGTGATCTCATCACCTGCCGGACCCGGGGGGTCGGCTACCTGGTTACCTGCACATGCGGGATACAGTATGTGGGTAAGACGGGTAGAGAACTGCGCGGTCGGGTAGGCGAACATCTTGGTGATGTCCGGAACAAAAGAGACACGTCGATAGCCAGACATGTAAACACGGTCCATGGTGGACGATTGATGGTGCTCAAATTTACAGGTATTTAACGAGTCCAAAAACCCAAACGAGGAGGTGACTGGGATAGACGTATCTTGCAAAGAGAATGTCGTTGGATCTTTGAGCTTGATACGTCTAATCCCCACGGCCTCAATGAACAACTGAATTGTAGTTGTTTTATTAAAAATATTTAAAATAAAATATCATATCTCGTTAGTCATGTGCTCTTTGATATAACCTATTGAAGAGCCAGCCTTAAATGTCTATTTGTAATTGTTCCTTGCATCTATTGATTGTTTGTCCCTTTGTGGATCAATAACCTATTGAGGCATTCTATGTATCTAATCCCTTATATGGGTAACCCTTTGCTTGCCCCTTATTGGTACCGTTATGACCTGTGAATACGGGTGAGGTGTTAACCTTCCAGGACCTGGGAGGGGGCGGCACCTGACGGACTTCCGGTAGCACAATGATCTTTCAGGACCTGGGAGTAGGCGGGACTAGACGTAACTGACCTAATAGATCCCCGCCCTCCCCTTTGGACGCATGTTGCAATTACATGTGACGCTTCCCACGTGCGCGATGACGCGACACACGGACGTGGGGTGACGTCAGGACTGGTGGGCGGAGATTGCATTGAAAAGGAGGCTCGCTACGGCGCCTGATTGCTGTGACGCCACATCGGATAGGGGACGCCACACATCTACAGTGGCCTTTTACCCTCTGTTACAACACCCACATCCTTTTTGGTTGAACATTACAGGAGGTGCGACCTTACACCCCCTCAGGACGACTATTCTAGGATTGGACTATCCCTTGTATATGTGAGTGAGAGGTTTAACGGCTGCCGTGAATGGTGATAATGGGTGGCTAGATTACCTCCTATTTTAAACAGATTTATATATATTTATTTACGGTTTTCTTTTTGCTTCCCACTCTAGGTTGCATGAGCCCTTTGTCCCCTGATGAGTTTTTGGGCTATATAAATAAATGAAATGTGTAGGGCCAACATTTTTTCACTTTATCTGAGCACCTTTGAGTAGGTTTCTTCAGCACCCTTTTAATCAAGATGGTTAGGGGTCTATTTTTTCACTGTCCTCTGAAACACTATACACTACCAAAAGAAGATGATTAGGGAGCGACGTGTTTGTGGATTGAATACAACTGGAGCCGAAGTCATCTGTGTGTGAGGACGAGATTTATTTGGTGTGGATGCTGGTTTTGTCTACCTTTACCTACACATCCATTTGGGTAAGCGGTGTATATACTACAGTATACCTATCCATATACATGTGTCCGACATGGACTTTGTGATGCTTATTGCCTGATTAGTGTAGCCTCATAGTTACAATTTGGGCCATTTGACTTTTTAGATTTATTATTAAAAGTTATATTTTACTACTGCCCTTTTAGATTTTGGTTTTTGCATATGGTGGTAGCCTTGTAGGACTGTATCTTTGACCTATGAGTGGTAACAGCTCTTGTGGTGGCTGTATAGATTTTTTGGATTGAATATCTTGACATGGCTGGTTTTCTTGCCACTGGTTTGGATACGAGCACATGGCTTTCTGAGGCTAAGGCGGTGTTGTCGGAGGAAGCCCTGGTTCAGAAAAAATACACTCCAACATTGAATGGGGCTTTCTCAGAGCTAACTAGACTGTACAAGGAACATACCGTTTCGTGGTGGGAGCTGCAGGGACTGGAAAACTATATGAAGTCCTCGTGACTTACGCATTACCCTGATCCCAGCTGCACGCTGTAGAAATCCTGATCTTATGCTTAAATGGAAGAAAGAAGCAACAAGCAGCTCTCTCCGGTTTATGCAGCTGTTATTAGAGGAGGAGAGGGTAACGTTTGAACAGGCGGAGAAACGACTAGTGGAACAAATTGATATAACTAAGAAATTTTGTCAGGAGCCGGAGTTTAGTACTAAAGAGAAAAATTTTGAAAGCCCGATCGAATGGTTACAATACCACCTAAAGGAACGAAAACACAGATTGTTTGCTAAAGATTCACAGCATTTTTGAAGAGAACAGGCCTTATGTGTTTATCAATAACTCTGACCTAACGCAAGATAAAAAGTCAGAACTCTCCTCAACAGAAACGGATAACTCTGACTTAGATAGAGACAAACAGTCTAGAGTAAGGGGTAGGGGTAGGGCTTCCTCCAGACAGAGAAGAAGGGGCAGACAATATACATCAAATCAACCTACCCTTCCCCATTTTTTGGATCAGGGAGTAAATTACTCCCTGCGAAACCGGAACCAGCAGCAATCACCGACAGTATAACTATGGATAAAAGACTGGTTATCAATCTTTCAATCTGCAAATTGACATCTATTGAGGAAGGAACTTTGAGAAGAGGCTTGTCTTTTGTCCCCACGTGTAAATTTGACATCTTTGAATGGATCAAGGATCTCCACCTGTTCGCCAGGAGATTGCATTGGCATAAATATTTCAAGATTGCGGCCAAAAAAGAGAGCCGCGAATTAGGGGTGCCGGTGGAGATCCTTAAGGATGTCAAATTGCTGTACAGTTTGAATACACTACCTATGAATGCTGAGGGGGAAGGACCATTTACAGACTTGAGGATTAAAAGTGTTTGTAAAACAAGTTACCTCCGATTTGGCTTCATTGAACCAGACGTTGAAGAGGTCCAATTGTAGCAGGGAGGAATGGAAGGCAATTCATGCTCTTGAGGCGGATAAATCCATCACAATTAAGCCCTCCGATAAGGGGGGCAACATCAGATGTGATGGATTCATCTATGTACAAGAATATGTGCCTAGACATACTACAGGATAAAGGGGGTTATAAAACTTATGAGCCCTTTGCCCCCTGATGAGTTTTTGGACTATATAAATAAATGAAACGCGTAGGGCCAACATTTTTTCACTTTATCTGAGCACCTTTGAGTAGGTTTCTTCAGCACCCTTTTAATCAGGATGGTTAGGGGGTCTATCTTTTCACTGTCCTCTGAAACACTATACACTATCAAAATAGATGATTAGTGGGCGACGTGTTTGTGGATTGAATACAATTGGAGCCGAAGTCATCTGTGTGTGAGGACGAGATTTATTTGGTGTGGATGCTGGTTTTGTCTACATTTACCTACACATTCATTTGGGTAAGCGGTATATATACTACAGTATACCTATCCATATACATGTGTCCGACATGGACTTTGTGATGCTTATTGCCTGATTAGTGTGGCCTCATGGTTACAATGTGGGCCATTTAACTTTTTAGATTTATTATTAAAAGTTATATTTTACTACTGCCCTTTTAGATTTTGGTTTATACAAACCGGATTCCAAAAAAGTTGGGACACTATACAAATCGTGAATAAAAACTGAATGCAATGATGTGGAGGTGCCAACTTCTAATATTTTATTCAGAATAGAACATAAATCACGGAACAAAAGTTTGAACTGAGAAAATGTACCATTTTAAGGGGAAAATATGTTGAATCAGAATTTCATGGTGTCAACAAATCCCCAAAAAGTTGGGACAAGGCCATTTTGGGACAAGGCCAACACTGTGTGGCATCTCCCCTTCTTCTTACAACACTCAACAGACGTCTGGGGACCGAGGAGACCAGTTTCTCAAGTTTAGAAATAGGAATGCTCTCCCATTCTTGTCTAATACAGGCCTCTAACTGTTCAATCGTCTTGGGCCTTCTTTGTTGCACCTTCCTCTTTATCATGCGCCAAATGTTCTCTATAGGTGAAAGATCTGGACTGCAGACTGGCCATTTCAGTACCCGGATCCTTCTCCTACGCAGCCATGATGTTGTGATTGATGCAGAATGTGGTCTGGCATTATCTTGTTGAAAAATGCAGGGTCTTCCCTGAAAGAGATGACGTCTGGATGGGAGCATATGTTGTTCTAGAACCTGAATATATTTTTCTGCATTGATGGTGCCTTTCCAGACATGCAAGCTGCCCATGCCACACGCACTCATGCAACCCCATACCATCAGAGATGCAGGCTTCTGAACTGATCGTTGATAACAACTTGGGTTGTCCTTGTCCTCTTTGGTCCGGATGACATGGCGTCCCAGATTTCCAAAAAGAACTTTGAATCGTGACTCGTCTGACCACAGAACAGTCTTCCATTTTGCCACACTCCATTTATTCCTGAGCCCATTCTGTGATTTCCTTTACAGTAGCATTCCTGTTTGTGGTGCAGTGTCGTTTAAGGGCCCAGAGATCACGGCCATCCAGTATAGTTTTACGGCCTTGACCCTTACGCACAGAGATTGTTCCAGATTCTCTGAATCTTCGGATGATGTTATGCACAGTTGATGATGATAGATGCAAAGTCTTTGCATTTTTTCGCTGGGTAACACCTTTCTGATATTGCTCCACTATCTTTCTGCGCAACATTGTGGGAATTGGTGATCCTCTACCCATCTTGGCTTCTGAGAGACACTGCCAATCTGAGAAGCTTTTTTTATACCCAATCATGTTGCCAATTGAACTAATTAGTGTTAATTGGTCTTCCAGCTCTTCGTTATGCTCAAATTTACTTTTTCCAGCCTCTTATTGCTACTTGTCCCAACTTTTTTGGGATTTGTTGACACCGTGAAAATTGGAATCAACGTATTTTTCCTTTAAAATGATACATTTACTCGGATTAAACGTTTGATCTGTTATCTACGTTCTATTAAAAATAAAATATTGACATTTGCCATCTCCACATCATTACATTCAGTTTTTATTTACAACTTGTTTAGTGTCCGAACTTTTTTGGAATCCGGTTTGTATATTATGGGGGTCATTTATAAAACAGAAATACACCATTAAGTGTATTTCTTCCGCAGATTGCAATCTGCGACTTTCCCCAGCTCACGCCAGGTCTAAAAAAGTGAGCATGACTTGGGCGGGGAAGGGGGCTGGCTGGCAGACCTGTCTCATTTACCATTTTTACACACATATTTTAGGCATAGAAAATGGTCTAAATTTAAGACAGCAAGGAACCTGACTTACATTTAGAAGCGACAGTGGATCTGCAGAAGTTATGTTGAGATTGGAGCCTCTTCATAACTGCGGCCTCTGCTGTCAGTGCATGGCTTTAGTAAGAACAGTGTCTAACTGTCACGGATGAAGTTAGCAGATAGCTGGAACATATAAATAAACGAGTGACTGGCTTGATCCCAAACTAAGGAGCTTATAGGTGAACCCTATAAAACCCTAAGAGCTCTCCCTGACTGCTATGCACATGCAATTGTCTGTATGGTAGACGATTGCATGACTACGTACCTAAGACTGTGTGACACCTGAAAGCCCTATAATAGTAAGGGGACACGACCACCGGCTCCCTGCACTTAGTAACGGACGGAGTCAGTGTCACCTAGAATCAAGCCAGCAAGGAAACAATAAAGTAAAAGACTTATCTGAACAAACAGCAGAAGCAGCCTCCATCAGTGAACACTTCATCCAGGAAGTTGTATAAACCGCAAAGTGAGGCAGTATGGGAGGGAATATAAAGGAAGATGATTAGTCGAAATAAGTGACACCTGGCAGAAGGAAAGGAGATGAGAAAGTGAAACCAAAACAAAGAACATCATACAAGAGGTAGAGAAGAACGTCTGCCAGACCTTCTCACAGAACTGGCGGTGACAGTACCCCTCCCTCTACAGGTGAACTCCGGACACTCAGAGCTCACCTTCTCAGGATGAGACCTATGGAAAGCCCTGATGAGACGAGTGGCCTTAATGTCCGCCACTGGGACCCACATCCTCTCCTCAGGACCATAACCCTCCCAATGAACGAGGTACTGAAGAGAACCGCGGATAATGCGAGAATCCGCGATCCTAGAGACCTGAAATTCAAGATTGCCATCAACAATAATCGAAGGAGGAGGCAAAGAGGAGGGTACAGTGGGTTGGATATAAGGTTTTAATAGGGACTTGTGGAAAGCAATATGGATCTTCCAAGTCTGAGGAAAATCAAGACAGAAGGCAACGGGATTGATGACGGACAAGATCTTGTAAGGCCCAATAAACTTAGGACCCAACTTCCAGGAGGGAACATTCAGTTTGATATTCTTTGTAGACAACCACACCAGATCACCAACATTCAGGTCCGGACCAGGCACACGTCTGTTATCCGCCACACGCTTATATCTCTCACTCATCCTCTTCAGATTACCCTGAATCTTTTGCCAAATAAATGACAAAGATGAGGAAAATCTCTCCTCATCAGGTAAACCAGAAGACCCCTCTCCAGAGAATGTCACAAACTGCGGATGAAACACATATGCACCAAAAAATTGTGACTTATCAGAGGACTCCTGGCGACGGTTATTTAAAGCAAACTCAGCAAGGGACAAAAAAGAATACCAATCCTCCTGATTCTCCCCCACAAAACAGCGCAGATATGTCTCCAGATTCTGATTGACGCGTTCGGTCTGACCATTCGACTGTGGGTGAAAATCAGAAGAGAATGACAACCGAACCCCCAAGCGAGAACAGAAGGCCTTCCAGAATCTGGAAACAAATTGTGTGCCCCTATCAGAAACGATGTCTGAAGGAATGCCATGCAATTTAACAATATGATCAACAAACGCTTGCGCCAGCGTCTTAGCATTGGGTAACCCAGGAAAGGGAATGAAATGTGTCATTTTGCTAAAACGGTCCACTACCATCACGCGTTCGGTCTGACCATTCAACTGCGGGTGAAAAGCAGAAGAAAACGACAACCAAACCCCCAAGCGAGAACAGAAGGCCTTCCAGAATCTGGAAACAAATTGCGTGCCCCTATCAGAAACGATGTCTGAAGGAATGCCATGCAATTTAACAATATGATCAACAAACGCTTGCGCCAGCGTCTTAGCATTGGGTAACCCAGGAAAGGTAATGAAATGTGCCATTTTGCTAAAACAGTCCACTACCACCAGAATCACAGTCTTCCCCGAGGATTGAGGCAGGTCCGTAATGAAGTTCATGGACAGATGCGTCCAAGGACGGGAAGGAATGGGTTACGGGAGGAGAGAACCCGATGGCCGTGAATGAGGGACCTTGGCACGAGCGCACGTCTCGCAGGCTGCCACAAAACCCTCAACCGTCTTACGAAGAGCCGACCACCAGAATCTCCGAGCAATTAGATCCACTGTGGCTCTACTCCCTGGGTGCCCAGCAAGGACAGTATCGTGGTGCTCTTAAAAACCTTGTGTCGTAAAGCGAGAGGCACAAACAACCTCCCAGGAGGACAAAGATCAGGAGCCACTGCCTGGGCTGCCTGAACCTCTGCCTCCAAATCAGGATAAAGAGCAGAGATGACTACCCCTTCAGCCATAATGGAACCCGGGTCTTCAAAGTTCCCCCCGCCTTCACATTTTTAACCCCAGGGCGGAACGTAACAACAAAATTAAACCTAGAAAAGAACAAAGACCATCTGGCCTGTCTCGGGTTCAGACGCTTGGCCGATTCCAAGTAGGCCAGATTCTTATGGTCGGTAAACACGGTGATAGGGTGTCTGGCTCTCTCTAACCAATGGCGCCATTCCTCAAAAGCTAATGTGATGGCCAACAACTCCCTATCTCCCACATTGTAATTTTTCTCTGCAGAGGATAGTTTCCTTGAGAAAAAAAGGCACACGGTCGCCATTTGGCAGGAGAGGGACCCTGAGATAAGACCGCACCCACACCCACCTCAGAAGCATCCAACTCAACAATAAAAGGTAGAGAGACATCAGGTTGTACCAAAATGGGAGCGGAAGCAAAACTCTCTTTAATACTAGAAAAGGCTTTAAGCGCATCTACCGACCAAGAGGAAAAATCCACCCCCTTTTTAGTCATATCAGTGAGTGGCAGAGGAATAATTCAAAATGAACTTTCTGTAATAATTGGCAAAACCCAAAAACCGCATCAGCGCCTTCTGATTCTCAGGAAGCTCCCATTCAAGCACAGCGCGAACCTTCTCAGGGTCCATCCGAAAACCAGAAGCGGAGAGAAGAAAACCAAGAAATTGAATCTCTGGAACCGCAAACACACATTTTTCCAGTTTAGTGTATAATTTATTCTCCCGCAGAATCAGCAAGACCTGACATAGGTGGTCCTGATGAGTCTTGAAATCAGGAGAAAAAATCTAAATGTCATCTAGATACACCAGTACAAATTTCCCCATTAAATGATAAAAAATGCTGTTCACAAAATGTTGGAAGACGGCCGGAGCATTCATCAAACCAGAGGGCATAACCAAATTCTCGAAATGACTCTCAGGGGTATTGAAGGCCGTCTTCCATTCGTCCCCTTCCCTGACCCTGACTAGGTTGTATGCCCCTCTTAAATCCAACTTAGAAAAAACTTTAGCCCCAACAATTTGGTTAAACAGGTCCGGGATCAGAGGAAGCGGATATGGGTCACGAATCGTGATACGGTTCAACTCCCTGAAATCCAGACAAGGTCTTAAAGAAGCATCTTTTTTCTTAACAAAAATTAAACCAGCGGCAACAGGTGACTTCGAGGGTCGGATGTGTCCCTTTCTCAGGCTCTCAGAGATATAAGTACGCATAGCGACTCTTTCAGGTTGGGAGAGATTGTATAGTCATGATTTTGGCAGCTTGGTGCCTGGGATGAAATTAATAGGGCAGTCGTACTCCCGGTGAGGGGGCAACTCCTGGACACCACTCTCGGAAAACACATCAGAAAGTTCAGAGACAAAAGATGGCACATTCTTGGCAGAAACCTCTGAAAGAGACGCTGGGAGGCAATTCTCTCTGCAAAAACTCACTCCAACCATTTATTTGCCTTGCTTGCCAATCAATGGTGGGGTTATGTTTAGTGAGCCAGGGTAGCCCCAACACTAGAGGAGTAGGTAATCCACTTTGACGAAACATGACATATCCTCAACATGAGCGTCACCCACAGTCAAACGGATATTGTGAACTATGCCCTTTAACGATCTTTGAGAAAGTGGAGCGGAATCGATAGTAAAAACAGGTATATCCTTTTCCAAAGTGCATACCTGGAAACCATGCGTTGTTGCAAATTGATTATCAATGAGATTGACAGCTGATCCACTATCTACAAAAATCTCACAAACAATGTTCTTGCTGTCTAGCGCCACCCTGGCAGGTAGGAGAAAACGGGAACTACAAGCAATTGGCAAACTTTCAATTTCCGCATCAACCTTGCCAATAGTAGCAAATGGAAAGTTTTTAGAGGTTTTTTTTTGTTTTGTTTTGTTTTTATTACCCTCAGAAAACTCCATGAATCTCCTAGAGGGGCAAACATTAGCCAAATGATTTATATCCCCACAACAGAAACAAACCCTCCTCTGAGAGTTGAATCCTCTACTATCAGAGGCAAGCAAACCCAGCTGCACGGCCTCCTCCTCAGAGGGGATTGAGACAGACTGAGACCCCTGCACACTGAATGAGACAGCCCCACTGTCCTTGGGCTGAATATGACAGGAAAGAGTAGTCTCCATACAGAACATCATACAAGAGGTAGAGAAGAACGTCTGCCAGACCTTCTCACAGAACTGGCGGTGACACTAACACGCCGGTCTTAATAAATGTGCCCCTATGTTTTTTACTGTCATTAATTAGTAATGACTAGTAATCAGCAATAAATAGTAAATAAATAGTAATTAGCAATTAATATATCTTTCATCATTTGGATTTGGACCAGATCTTTCAATAGTGTCTGTGTTTTGTCGTGTTTATAGAAAGTGTCCTTGCATATTTATAGGCATATGTAGTCTATATTAACTACAACCTTTATCCAAATTTAAACTATAGTAAGAGTGGACACATCTGTACTTGTAAGTATGACATAGGGAAGAGGGATATGTGTGGTAACTAATGTCACATCTCAATTTTGAGTGCAGTAACACTGATGCTTGTGTAACTCTTAGTGATGAGCGGCAGGTGCCATTGTAATGACCGGCGTCACGCAAAGGGAGGGAAGTGGGAAGGCCCTGTCCAAGGGAGAGGGAAAGGTGGTGACCCCTGACTCACCTTGCGGCTGGCACCTGACTGCCCTGACGTCCCTAGACGGGTTCCTCACCCGTATGCCGATCACGTGCCTAAACCCTGGCTTTCCCTAAGATGAGCCCTGTGTAGTGAACGGGGCGGTGGGATCACTAGTCCGCACCACTGACACTAAAGGAAAACACCAAGGAGAGGACAGACAATACAGACAAAACATATAATCCCAGGTGGGCGACAACAGCAGACCACCAAGGCCCACAGGGATCCAGAGGGTAACACTCTGGAACAACAACCAGGGAACACAGTTACACAGCTCCGGTAGGTCAGTATAGAAGTCCAGGCAGGAAGATCTATATCTGGAAACCAGAGAAGTGTGAGAGGGGAATATAAGGAGGTTGGGAGTGCTGGACAAGAAAGAGCTGAGGAGAAGGAGCTACGGATCCCTGAGTGAGCCAAAAAGGGTTGCAAGGCAAACCCAGAAAGCTACCATAAAGAAACAGCACTATGTTTCTACATAGAGCGCGCAGCCACCCGCTGCGACTTCCTGACCCCGGGTATAACGGAGTCAGGCGTGGCTCTTGACACCCTCGTGACAGCCATATTCGATTTTGCGATGTTTCGCGAATATTCGATTGAATATTCGTGTTATATTCGTCGAAATCGAATATTTGTAATTATTCCATTTATCGCGAATAATATGCGATTTAATTAATCGCGTATTGCGTTTTTTTTTTTTTACAGTATAAGGCAACGTTCCTATGACTAATTGACTATGGCTAGGCTAATATGTGTATTTTACGAATATTCTTAATATTGCTCTAACTTCGTCTTTTAGAATATTCGTAATATTACGAATTTTCGTAAAATACACATATAGATTGTAATTTAGCTAATATAGTGCTATAATCCATTTTTTTTCTCAATTTTTTTTTACCTCTTCTGAACTTCAGTTTTGGAAAATATGTACACTATTAAAAAAATTACTATAGCAGTATATTAGCTAAATTACAATCTATATGTGTATTTTACGAATATTCTTAATATTGCTCTAACTTCGTCTTTTAGAATATTGCTCTAACTTCGTCTTTTAGAATATTACGAATATTCTAAAAGACGAAGTTAGAGCAATATTAAGAATATTCGTAAAATACACATATAGATTGTAATTTAGCTAATATACTGCTATAGTAATTTTTTAAATAGTGTACATATTTTCCAAAACTGAAGTTCAGAAGAGGCAAAAAAAATTTGACAAAAAAACAAAGGATTATAGCAGCATATTAACTAAATTACAATCCATGTGTATTTTACGAATATTCTTAATATTGCTCTAACTTCGTCTTTTAGAATATTCGTAATATTCTAAAAGACGAAGTTAGAGCATTATTACGAATATTCTAAAAGACGAAGTTAGAGCAATATTCCGAATATTCTAAAAGACGAAGTTAGAGCAATAATATTCCACTTTGGCATACTGCTCCCCGACAAGCGTCCCCGTCACCATTGGAACGCCTGTGGGTTAGAATATATCATCGGATCTGAGGTTTTACGATCTCAGGGAAAACTCAGATCTGATGGTATTTTCTAACCCACAGGCGTTCCCATGGTGACGGGGACGCTTGTCGGTGAGGTGTATGCTGAAGTTGATTAAATAACGATTTTGTCATGCGCTTGGGCACACGTATTAACCATTACGATTTTTCTGTTGTAATATTCATGAACTCGAATATTATAACCGAGATTATTGGTTTAGATTAGAATAGGACGAATATTCTAAAATCAAATATGCAGCAATATATTCTTTATTTAGAATATTCGTCATATTTGGTCCATCTGAAAACGTGATTCCTTCCAGCTTCAATTCAGTTGCTTGTGGGCCAATGGCTCATTGACCCACAAGCAAGAAGCAGGGAGGAATCATATATTTTCAGATGAAAAAAAAAAGAAAAAAAAAAAGAATATTCGAAATATTCGCGAATATATGGAACTATATTCGAAATATTCGCGAAATCTCGAAGTTGCGATATTCGAGATAAAAATTTGTTATTCGAATATTCATGCTCAACACTAGTAACTCTCAGTATCTCAGTGGCTATATATTTTCTTTAAAGGAAATCTGTCCCCAGAAAATTCATTGCTACACCAGGCACAATTGTAAGGCTTGCTCAGCTGAATGTAATGATACACTAAGGCTACTTTCACACTGGCGTTTTTGGGTCCGCTTGTGAGATCCGTTTCAGGGCTCTCACAAGCGGCCCAAAACGGATCAGTTCAGCCCCAATGCATTCTGAATGGATAAGGATCTGTTCAGAATGCATCAATTTGGCTGCGTTTGGTCTCCGTTGCATTTTTTAGGTGGTCACTAAAACGCAGCTTACAATGTAAGTCAATGGGGATGGATCCGTTTTTCACTGACACAATATGGTGCAATTAAAAACGGATCCGCCCCCCATTGACTTTAAATGTAAGTTAAGACGGATCAGTTTTGACTTAGACTTTTTTTTTAATGAATAATGCAAACGGATCCGTTATGAACGGATACAAGTGTTTGCATTATCGGTGCGGATCCGTCTGTGCAGATACAAGACGGATCCGCACCGAATGCCAGTGTGAAAGTAACCTTAGTGGTTCATTACTTCATTCTGGAGAAAAAAAGTGTTTTTAATCCATATGTAAGTGAACAGCTAAGTGCACCGAGGGCGGGCCCATGTCTTTCTGTGTGCCCTTGCTCCTCCTGGTCCTCTGTCAGCCCCTCAGTCTCCTTCTTGATGGACAGACTCCCTCCATATGACTTTCAAATGTTTTCTTTATTTATATCTGTTTTGGTCTTTTCTGTCTTTTTTATTTCTGCAAAACAGCAAACAGTTATGTGATCTAATTAATAGTTAAGTATATTTAAGGACTCCCTAGACTACAGTTTCATGAAGTGATGCATTATATCTGCCATAAACTCAGATTGTTAGGAACAAATTTTCTGCAATCCAACAAAATACATTTTGTCTTTACAAGTGTATGTGTCAACTTCTTCTAAATGGGTTGCAAATCCCCTTAGAAAAGACTGTTTGCTGCTGTTCCTTCTAATATTCCAGCCATATGTTATAATGTTAAAATATAATTTTTCTTCAGGGAATATGATTTATAATCTTGTGTAACATGTGATGCCAACACTAATGTTTACAGCAAACTGTTGCAAAATTCAGCCAAGGAAACGTAAAACATTTTGGCAAGAGTTCAAAATTTTGTAAATGATATTTTAAATAAGGTGTCATACGTTGCTTACGCCAAGCAAATATTTATTTAGGATTGAGTGAATGAAGTGTGCTAGTCCTACAACATAATAAAAACCTTTCCATGTATACATTTGTATTGTTGCCAAGGCAGGATTTTTGCATTTTTGGGGTTCTAAAACTGAGAATAAACAACAGTAAAAATTTGTAAATTGCAATTAAATAAATTAATTTTATTAGAGATTATTTTTTGTTAATTATGCTTGAATTATAATTTACTTAACCCCTTAACCCACATTACATACCTGTACGTCACGATGAGGGGGGGGGGGGGGTGGAAGGGCGGTCATTATTATAACTGGGGGCAACACTATGAGGACATTAGTTCTACTGCGGGAAATAAAAGGGGGTATAGTTATTACTACAGGGAATTATGGTGGGCTTCAGTACTACCGGGGGACTATGGAGAACATGGTTACTAGTTGGGCACTGTGGGGGCATTATTACTTTTGGGGAACAATGGGGGACATTATTACTATTGGGGGTACTGTAGGGGCACTGTTACCAATAAGTGCACTCTGGGAGAGAATTATTACTATTGGTGGGAGATTTGGGAGCACTATTACTGTTGGGCCACCCTTGAACAGTACCAGATTAGTAAAAATAATTTGGATGGACACTATGCTTGTGGAAATATTACTGTCAGATTTTTGGCACAATAGTTTTGGAAGGCAGTGTGTGTCAATTTTTGAAGGAGGCGCTATCTGTGTTTTACTAGTAGTTTCAGGGGATTATTGGTTTCTGGAATACTGGGGAGTACAGTGGTCACTGTATTAGGGGTTGCAGGATGAGATGTTCAGAAGGTGGAGAGGATGATCGAAAAGTAGGAAGCTAAGATGTGAAACTGCAGAGACAAGACATGGCTGAAATAAGTCATCATGGCAGTCTGACAAATGGAGAAGGTGAATAAAGAGATGATCAGAGGACATGTCACAGGATGTAAGATGTAAGTGGTGCTGCAGAATGTATTTTAAATAGTAACAGTGATCCATCATGGGTCCTAATGTGGTGTCTGTCTTTTTGACAGAAAGATTAGTGCTGCATGCTGTGCTAATCTCTCTGTGGAATCTGAAGAAACTGCTGAAAGGTTCTTGTAACAGAGCCTATGACAGAGGTGTAAGAAGAACTGTGGTGGAGGTGGTTTAATAGGTTGTCACTCAACTTTCCTAGTTCTTGGGGGATGTTATTGGTTGTCATTTAACGTCCCCAGTTCTTGAGGGGGGGAGCATTAAGCTAGTGTGTGTCCCCCCTCAGAAGTGTATCACTTTTTTCTAATATAGAGAGTGAAATTCCTACACTCGCTTTCTATATGCAGGTGTGTGTGGGGAGTGTTTTTTTTTATATTTGCCTCATTGGCAATATTGCCTAGAAACTGTCCTGCTCAAGGAGCCCAGTTGTTTGCTGTGTAGGTAGGTCCTGTAGAGGTAGAAAAAGCTGATGTGGCAAAGAGACACATTCCTCAACCAAATATATCTGCACCTTAATTCCAATGATTGTCATACCATATCACAAAAGCCATTGAAAAAGATAAGTAAAAGTTTCTTGCAACTATTTATTTAGGCTAAGTTCACATATCCGGTTAGTTGATCTGGCTGGCTGTTCTCTGTTCTATCTGGCATTGCCAGATACTGCTGTTCACCGATGGACCACATAGACTAAATGGAATCTGGCACTTTTCCGGCATGAGTACCGAGTTTTGGCTGGACAAAAAACATTTCATGCAATGTAAAGATTGCTACTGTAACTAGCTGTGAAGCGTCATAATCATTACATGGCCTCAGATCTGCATCTTCTATATATAATTACTTAAGTTTACTATTTACTAACTAGTGTTGAGCGCGAATATTTGAAAAGCAAATTTTTATCTTGAATATCGCCACTTCTAGAATTTGCGAATATTTAGAATATAGTGCTATATATTCGTTTTATCGAATATTCGTCATTTTTTCCATCTGAACACATGATTCCTTCCTGGTTCTTGCTTTTGTGCCAGGGAGGAATCATGACTTCAGATGGAAAAAAATTACGAATATTAAAGGTAGTCTGTCACCACCATATGGCCATATACAGTGCTTACCTGGCGCTGTAGCACACCTATACAGGACTGTAACGGTACCTTTGTTCTTTTCTTTAGACTTGCACCAGCAGGAAAAACAAAGTTTAATTCATATGCAAATGAGCACTCGCAAGTGCCCAGGGGCGGCGTTCAGTGTGTAAGTGCCCAGGCTGCTCTGCCTTCTTTTCACTTTACTCCTCCCCAGTCTCTGCCTTGGCCCGCCCTCCAAGTCTCTTGCCTCATTGATAGGTCCGGACTTGGAGGGCGGGCAAAGGAAGAGGCTGGGGAGGAGTAAAGTGAGGAAAAGGCAGAGCAGCCTGGGCACCTACACACTGAACACCGCCCCTGGGCACTTGCGAGTGCTCATTTGCATATGAATTAAACTTAGTTTTTCCTGCTGGTGCAAGTCTAAAGAAAAGAACAAAGGTACCGTTACAATCCTGTATAGGTGTACTACAGAGCCATGTAAGCACTGTATATGGCCATATGGAGGTTTCAGATGGAAAAAAATGTGCTATATATTCGTTTTTGACCCACGCCTGTATTGATTGCGTAATATTCGATCATTGCCTTGCTGATTTTCGAGTAAAAAAAAAAAAGAATGTAGATTATAACGAATATTCGAATTCGCGAATATTCAACGAATATTCTACAAAATTTTCACGAAATATCACAAATTCGAATATGACCCCTGCCGTTCATCACTATTACTAACAACAAACAGAGATCCAAAAAACAATAGGAAATTGATACTCAAGGTATATAGGGAATCTCAAACTTAATAAGCATTATTTGCTGAAACTTCTATTTAACCTTTACCAGCAGGCCCCTTGAATATGTTCCACTCAGTTATGTTATAGATATAGACAATAGTAGGATCAAAATAAAAATAAAAACAGGCACTCACCAGCTGGTATGTCTATAGCAGAATGTTTATATAAAATCACATATAATATACATAAAATACAGAATAAAAATACTTAATCACAAAATTATTATGCACTGAGGTTAGCACATCTATTGAAACACATATGCTCAATATATGATGGACAATATAAATCTATTCTAGCGATATCTTTCAAAAGGTAGGTGCTTCAATCTGATAGATTAATAGCAATATCTTTCAAAAGGTAGTTGCTTCAATCTGGTGGATTAATAACATAAAAGTGTATCCTTTAGGTGATTTGTTCTGGTGAAATAAACAATTATAGTGAAAACAAATATCTGTAAGTGAAATGTCCCATATAAAGATTGGTACCTGTAAAGGAAAAATTAAACAAAGACTGCTGATAACAGCTGAAGAAAACTTGGTGATATCTTCTTAAATAGTGATTGTGTCCATGTAGACTTGATGTGACAAGTGTATCCAAACAGACTTATGTAACAATTTGTATCACGCTAATGTAGCAATGTGAGGCAGCAGGTTTCACCACCATATAGAGTCCGCACTCCAGGGTCAGCGTATAATAGAGTAATCAGGTTTTAAAGGTGGGGCGTCCCCCTCTCTGTAACCCTCTTACCTTGCCCTTTTGGAATGTCTGTATGGTTTATGCTGTCAAAGGATTGCTGAGTCCACTCGATGTAAGATCCGGCACTTTGAGTTCCCTGCTGCTACTCTCCTGTCTCGGCGTTCCACCTGGTATCTTTGCGTGTCGCCTTCCAGGAAGCACTATGCAGGGATCGCGTAGTCTCGCGATAATTCAAACCAGTTTCTCTTTCACTGGTATCCAGATCATCATCAGAATGCTTAAATTGACCAGCAATGTATAGGTCTCTTTCCTCGGGTAAGGGTGGGTAATTTGTAGCTCGCAAGACCAGCCAGACGCGTTTCGAGGGGTCTCCCTCTTCCTCAGTGGCTATTTAAGAAGATATCACCAAGTTTTCTTCAGCTGTTATCAGCAGTCTTTGTTTAATTTTTCCTTTACAGGTACCAATCTTTATATGGGACATTTCACTTACAGATATTTGTTTTCACTATAATTGTTTATTTCACCAGAACAAATCACCTAAAGGATACACTTTTATGTTATTAATCCACCAGATTGAAGCAACTACCTTTTGAAAGATATTGCTATTAATCTATCAGATTGAAGCACCTACCTTTTGAAAGATATCGCTAGAATAGATTTATATTGTCTATCATATATTGAGCATGTGTTTCAATAGATGTGCTAACCTCAGTGCATATTAATTTTGTGATTAAGTATTTTTATTCTGTATTTTATGTATATTATATGTGATTTTACAGTCATGTGAAAAAATTAGGACACCCTTTGAAAGCATGTGGTTTTTTGTAACATTTTTAATAAAAGGTTATTTCATCTCCGTTTCAACAATACAGAGAGATTAAAGTAATCCAACTAAACAAAGAAAACTGAAGAAAAGTCTTTTCAAGATCTTCTGTAAATGTCATTCTACAAAAATGCCTATTCTAACTGAGGAAAAAGATAGGACACCCTCACATGTATTCCCTCTTAAATTGGCTCAGATCTCACACAGGTATATCACACCAGGTGCACATAATTAGTAGATCGTTACTCTGCATGTTGAATGAGGCTTGCCCTATTTAAACCTCAGACATTTAGTTTGGTGTGCTCCTGACTGTTGAAGTGAGAGTGAGCACCATGGTGAGAGCAAAAGAGCTGTCAGAGGACTTCAGAAAAAAGATTGTAGCAGCCTATGAGTCTGGGAAGGGATTTAAAAAGATCTCAAAAGATTTTGAAATCAGCCATTCCACTGTCCGGAAGATAGTCTACAAGTGGAGGGCTTTCAAAACAACTGCCAACATGCCCAGGACTGGTCGCCCCAGCAAGTTCACCCCAAGAGCAGACCGCAAGATGCTAAAAGAGGTATCCAAAAACCCTAAAGTGTCATCTCGAGAACTACAGCAGGCTCTGGCTACTGTTGATGTAGAAGTACATGCCTCTACAATCAGAAAGAGACTGTACAAGTTTAACTTGCATGGGAGGTGTGCAAGGAGGAAACCTTTGCTTTCCAAGAGAAACATCGAGGCCAGACTGACATTTGCCAGAGATAAAGTTGACAAAGACCAGGACTTCTGGAATAATGTTCTTTGGACAGATGAGTCCAAAATTGAATTATTTGGACACAACAGCAGAGGACATGTTTGGCGTAAACCAAACACAGCATTCCAAGAAAAGAACCTCATACCAACTGTGAAGCATGGAGGTGGAAGTGTCATGGTTTGGGGCTGCTTTGCTGCAGCAGGACCTGGTCAGCTCACCATCATAGAATCCACGATGAATTCTACTGTGTATCAGAAGGTGCTTGAAGAACATGTGAGACCATCAGTTAGAAAATTAAAGCTGAAGCGGAACTGGACCATGCAACATGACAATGACCCAAAACATACTAGTAAATCAACCAAAGATTGGCTGAAAAAGAAGAAATGGAGAGTCCTGGAATGGCCAAGTCAAAGTCCAGATTTGAATCCCATTGAGATGCTGTGGGGTGACTTGAAAAGGGCTGTACGTGCAAGAAACCCCTCAAACATCTCACAGCTGAAAAAGTTCTGCATTGAGGAGTGGGGTAAAATTTCCTCAGACCGATGTCGAAGACTGGTAGATGGCTACAAGAACCGTCTCACTGCAGTTATTTCAGCCAAAGGAGGTAACACTCGCTATTAGGGGCAAGGGTGTCCTATCTTTTTCCTCAGTTAGAATAGGCATTTTTGTAGAATGACATTTACAGAAGATCTTGAAAAGACTTTTCTTCAGTTTTCTTTGTTTAGTCGGATTACTTTAATCTCTCTGTATTGTTGAAACGGAGATGAAATAACCATTTATTAAAAATGTTACAAAAAACAACATGCTTTCAAAGGGTGTCCTAATTTTTTCACATGACTGTATATAAACATTCTGCTATAGACATACCAGCTGGTGAGTGCCTGTTTTTATTTTTATTTTATATTTTTTTGAAGTATAACTTTCATATTGGATGAACGGGTGAAACATCCAAAAAACAGAGCACCTTAACCACATTAACAGACACGGGTGAGCCACGATATAATTATACTCTACTTTTAATAGTAGGATCAACCTTCACATGTTAACCACCTCAGCCCCTATAGCTTAAACACCCTTAATGACCAGGCCACTTTTTACACTTCTGACCTACACTACTTTGACCGTTTATTGCTCGGTCATGCAACTTACCACCCAAATGAATTTTACCTCCTTTTCTTCTCATTAATAGAGCTTTCATTTGGTGGTATTTCATTGCTGACATTTTTACTTTTTTTGTTATTAATCGAAATTTAACGATTTTTTTGCAAAAAAATGACATTTTTCACTATCAGTTGTAAAATTTTGCCAAAAAAACGACATCCATATATAAATTTTGCTCTAAATTTATTGTTCTACATGTCTTTGATATAAAAAAAAATGTTTGGGTAAAAAAAAAAATGGTTTGGGTAAAAGTTATAGCGTTTACAAACTATTGTACAAAAATGTGAATTTCCGCTTTTTGAAGCAGCTCTGACTTTCTGAGCACCTGTCATGTTTCCTGAGGTTCTACAATGCCCAGACAGTAGAAAAACCCCACAAATGACCCCATTTCAGAAAGTAGTAGACACCCTAAGGTATTCGCTGATGGGCATAGTGAGTTCATAGAACTTTTTATTTTTTGTCACAAGTTAGTGGAAAATGATGATTTTTTTTTTTTCTTACAAAGTCTCATATTCCACTAACTTGTGACAAAAAATAAAAACTTCTATGAACTCACTATGCCCATCAGCGAATACCTTGGGGTGTCTTCTTTCTAAAATGGGGTCACTTGTGGGGTATTTATACTGCCCTGGCATTCTAGGGGCCCAAATGTGTGGTAAGTAGTTTGAAATCAAAATCTGTAAAAAATGGCCGGTGAAATCCGAAAGGTGCTCTTTGGAATATGGGCCCCTTTGCCCACCTAGGCTGCAAAAAAGTGTCACACATGTGGTATCTCCGTACTCAGGAGAAGTTGGGCAATGTGTTTTGGGGTGTCATTTTACATATACCCATGCTGGGTGAGAGAAATATCTTGGCAAAAGACAACTTTTCCCATTTTTTTATACAAAGTTGGCACATTTTGATTTCAAACTTCTTACCACACATTTGGGCCCCTAGAATGTCAGGGCAGTATAACTACCCCACAAGTGACCCCATTTTGGAAAGAAGACACCCCAAGGTATTTAGTGATGGGCATAGTGAGTTCATGGAAGTTTTTATTTTTTGTCACAAGTTAGTGGAATATGAGACTTTGTAAGAAAAAAAAAATATATAAAAATCATCATTTTCCGCTAACTTGTGACAAAAAATAAAAAATTCTAGGAACTCGCCATGCCCCTCACGGAATACCTTGGGGTGTCTTCTTTCCAAAATGGGGTCACTTGTGGGGTAGTTATACTGCCCTGGCATTCTAGGGGCCCAAATGTGTGGTAAGAAATTTGAAATCAAAATGTGTAAAAAATGACCGGTGAAATCCGAAAGGTGCTCTTTGGAATGTGGGCCCCTTTGCCCACCTAGGCTGCAAAAAAGTGTCACACATGTGGTATCTCTGTACTCAGGAGAAGTTGGGCAATGTGTTTTGGGGTGTCATTTTACATATACCCATACTGTGTGAGAGAAATATCTTGGTCAAATGCCAACTTTGTATAAAAAAATGGCAAAAGTTGTCTTTTGCCAAGATATTTCTCTCACCCAGCATGGGTATATGTAAAATGACACCCCAAAACACATTCCCCAACTTCTCCTGAGTACGGAGATACCACATGTGTGACACTTTTTTGCAGCCTAGATGCGCAAAAGTGCCCAAATTCCTTTTAGGAGGGCATTTTTAGACATTTGGATACCAGACTTCTTCTCACGCTTTGGGGCCCCTAAAATGCCAGGGCAGTATAAATACCCCACATGTGACCCCATTTTAGAAAGAACACACCCCAAGGTATTCAATGAGGGGCATGGCGAGTTCATAGAAAAAAAAAAAATTGGCACAAGTTAGCGGAAATTGATTTTTTGTTTTTTTTTTCTCACAAAGTCTCCCTTTCCGCTAACTTGGGACAAAAATTTCAATCTTTCATGGACTCAATATGCCCCTCAGCAAATACCTTGGGGTGTCTTCTTTCCCAAATACCTTGGGGTGTCTTCTTTCCAAAATGGGGTCATTTGTGGGGTGTTTGTACTGCCCTGGCATTTGAGGGTCTCCGCAATCATTATTTCTCCTTATATTGAGCATACGGGTAATGAGATTTTTTTTTTCCGTTCAGCCTCTGGGCTGAAAGAAAAAAATGAACGCCACAGATTTCTTCATTCGCATCGATCAATGTGGATGAAAAAATCTCTGCCAAAAAAAGAAAAAGGAGGGGAAAGGCGTCTGCCAGGACATAGGAGCTCCGCCCAACATCCATACCCACTTAGCTCATATGCTTTGGCAAACCAGATTTATCCATTCAAATCAATCGATGTGGATGAATAAATCATTGCCGGGATTTTTTATTTTTTTTATATACAAAGTGTTTGCCAAAGCATATGAACACCGCCACCTCCTCAGCTCATATGCCTCGGCAAACGTATCTTTTACTGCAGAGGAGAAATCTCGTCTTGCAGCGCCGCATACACCGACTTGTGTGTAATCTGACAGCAGCGCAATGCTTCTGTCAGAATGCACATCAGTGCTGCAGCTAGTTCATCGGTTGGTCCACCTGGAAGGTAAAAAAAACAAAACAAAAAAGAAAAAAACAGGCCGCAACACAATAAATTTTATTAACTTTATAATACCTTTTGAACAGAACATAAACTTTTTTTTAACTTTTTGAACTGAAGTTAACTTTTTTGCTTATTATTATTATTATTTTATTTTTATTTTTTTTTACCTTTTATAGGACAAACCTCTCCTTCCCCATGGGACAATGTGCAAAGCGCAAATCGCCCAAAGATGTGGCGAAGTACATTATGCACTTTATCCCAGGTGAAAGGAGAGGTTTGCAGTAGCTGTGAGTAAAAGGGCCCTAATAGCCCTGTGTGCCTGTCCTGTGAGATGCAATCCCTATGCTAAGTGTACCTGTGTGTGGTACTTCCGGAAACACTCTCCAAAGCATAGGGCAGGGTGGTCAGGACAGTCAGGACAGAAATAGCGGGTGTCACGCCTTATTCCACTCCTGCTACAGACACGACATCTTTTTCGGGGTGACGGATGGGTTGAGGTACCAGGAACGACACTGGGGAAATGTCGCTCGTGTAGACGGCTAACTACACTGGTGGATAGGGCCACGGAACCTTCTGGATACAGGAGGTTCTCGATGATCTCTTCCTGGAATTTTAGGAAGGATCGTGTTCTCCCAGCCTTACTGTAGAGAACTAAACTATTGTACAGAGCCAATTGAATTAAATATACAGACACCTTCTTATACCAGTGTCTGGTGCGTCGGGAAACTAAATACGGAGACAACATCTGGTCATTGAAGTCCACCCCTCCCATGAGCAAATTATAGTCGTGGACACAGAGGAGCTTTTCAATGACACGGGTTGCTCGCTCAATTTGGATTGTCGTGTCTGCGTGAATGGAGGAGAGCATGTAAACGTCACGCTTGTCTCTCCATTTCACCGCGAGCAGTTCTTGGTTACACAAGGCAGCCCTCTCCCCCCTTGCAAGACGGGTGGTAACGAGCCGTTGGGGGAAGCCCACGCGACTAGTTCGCGCGGTGCCACAGGCGCAAATCTGTTCTAGAAACAAATGCCTAAAGAGGGCCACACTTGTGTAGAAATTGTCCACATAAAGATGGTACCCCTTGCCAAATAAGGGTGACACCAAGTCCCAGACTGTCTTCCCACTGCTCCCCAGGTAGTCAGGGCAACCGACCGGCTCCAGGGTCTGATCTTTTCCCTCATAGATCCGAAATTTGTGGGTATAGCCTGTGGCCCTTTCACAGAGCTTATACAATTTGACCCCATACCGGGCACGCTTGCTTGGGATGTATTGTTTGAAGCCAAGGCGCCCGGTAAAATGTATTAGGGACTCGTCTACGCAGATGTTTTGCTCGGAGGTATACAAATCTGCAAATTTCTGGTTGAAGTGGACTATGAGGGGCCGAATTTTGTGGAGCCGGTCAAAAGCTGGGTGGCCTCTGGGACGGGAGGTGGTGTTGTCGCTAAAATGCAGGAAACGCAGGATGGCCTCAAATCGTGCCCTGGACATAGCAGCAGAGAACATGGGCATGTGATGAATCGGGTTCGTGGACCAATATGACCGCAATTCATGCTTTTTAGTTAGACCCATGTTGAGGAGAAGGCCCAGAAAAATTTTAATTTCGGAAACTTGGACTGGTTTCCACCGGAAAGGCTGGGCATAAAAGCTTCCCGGGTTGGCGGATATAAATTGTGTGGCATACCGGTTTGTCTCTGCCACGACTAAGTCCAAGAGCTCCGCAGTCAAGAACAGCTCAAAAAATCCCAGGGCCAAACCGATCTGAGCCGTCTCAACCCGAACTCCAGACTGGGCGGTGAAAGGGGGAACTAATGGTGCGGCTGAAGTTGGTGACTGCCACCAGGGTTTGCCAGCACCTTAGGGATTCTAGGGGCTCTACGGGTCTGTCTGTGCGGTGGCTGCGACGGGGTAACTACTGCACGTGCCACCGTACCAGCTTCAACTGCCCTTCTGGTGCTCGCCACTTCACCATGTTGTACGGCAGTGCTGGTACTAGGTCCAGGGAGGGCTGCGCTGCTGGTGTATGCCTCACCACGTGATCCGGCAGCGCCAGCCCCACTCTGCTGCTCTTGAAGCGGATCCTGCGTAACCTGTGGTCTAGCGACACGGGGCCGGGTACGCCTGGTGCTATCAGGGACCTCAGCCTCCTCGTCCGAACTTTGGGTCAGAGAGCCACTGCTTTCTACAGGTTCATATTCTGACCCGCTAGATTCGTCAGATGAGGGTTCCCATTCCTCATCCGACTGGGTCAGAATCCTGTAGGCCTCTTCAGAAGAATACCCCCTGTTTGACATTTGGACTACTAAATTTAGGGGTATTCCCTGAGACTACCCAAGAAAAAAAGCAAGCCTGTCTTACAAAGGGGAGGCTAGCGAAGTACCGGAGGCCGCTGCGGTTGATAAAAAATATCAAAACTGATTTTTTTTATCGCCGCAGCGCGTGTAAAGTGAATGTGCAGTGATCAAAAAATATATATTTTTTGTCACTGCGGTGGGGCGGGCGTGGGTGAACGCACGTGTGGGCGACCGATCAGGCCTGATCGGGCAAACACTGCATTTTGGGTGGAGGGCGAACTAAGGTGACACTAATACTATTATAGATCTGACCGTGATCAGTTTTGATCACTTACAGATACTATAAAAGTACAAATGCTGATTAGCGATACGCTAATCAGCGAATAAGGGACTGCGGTGCGGTGGGCTGGGTGCTAACTGACGCTAAACTACCTAACCAAGGGGCCTAAACTATCCCTAAAACCTAACAGTCAATACCAGTGAAAAAAAAATAATTACAGTTTACACTGATCACTTTTTTCCTTTCACTAGTGATTGACAGGGGCGATCAAAGGGGTGATCAAAGGGTTAATTGGGGTGCAGGGGGTGATCTGGGGCTAAAGTGTACTGTTAGTGCTACTCACTGTGAAGCCTGCTCCTCTGCTGGATCCAACCGACGAAAAGGACCAGCAGAGGAGCAGACAAGCCATATAACAGATCATATTTACTAATATGATCTGTTATATGGCTTGTGATTCGTTTTGTTTAAATCGCCAACCTGCCAGCCAATGATCGTGGCTGGCAGGCTGTTGACGAACTTGTCCTCTAACTTTTGCCGGCCCGCGATGCGCATGCGCGGGCCGGCTTTGAGCGAAATTTCGCGTCTCGCGAGATGACGCGTATATGCGTGACTCTGCGCAGCGCTGCCGCCTCCGGAACGCGATCCTGCGTTAGGCAGTCCGGAGGCGGTTAAAACACATCTTGCTGCCCAAAAGATCCAAATTCACATCTTCACATGGAAATCAATTGCATGCATCTGAATTGGGTTAGTTCTGCAGCATGTACTGTACACAGATTTCTACAAACATAATTCTGATGAATATCAAAGCAGGAAACATATAAATATACCACAAGCTTCATGCACACGGCAGTTAAAAACGGACACACTGTCAGTTTTTTCATGGTCATTTTTCAACCATTTGCGCATCCATTTTCTTGCCCTCTGTCCGTTTTAATGGCTGTTATGCATTCGTATTGCATCTGTTTTCATGGCTGTCAAAAATGTACGAATTTCATAGTTCTTTCTAAATAAAATCCCAACCCCTGCAGTATACATAATGGCCTCCATAATGGCTCCCAACAGTAATAAGGTCCCCCATAATGGCCTCAGCAGTAATAATGTCTCCAATAGTAGCCACCAATGTCCCCTAAAGGGGTCCTCAGCTGAAATGGTTTTTTTTTTAGCAGAAAAACTTAAATTACTTACCTCATCCACTTGCACACATGGGGGCAGTAGCTTCGCTCTTGATTGTGAAGGACCTGCCAAAGAACCTGCACTAAGCATGATAAGGCCACTGTGTGCCACAGCATAATCGCGTGGTGATGTCATTATGCTCAGCGCAGGTCCCACAATCAGTAGAACAGAAACTACCTCTGTGTGTGGAAGTGGATGAGGTGAATGATTTTTTTAACCCCTAAAAGGCCGTATTAGACTAGCGTACCCGTTTTTAACCACCGTTAGATGGGTGCACTCCTGTTTAAGCGGCTGTTAAAAATAGTTCCATTGATTTCAATGGGGTCCGTCTGGCTGTGAAAATGCCCAAAAATAGGACATGCCCTATTTTTGATGTCCACTATTCACTGGCCATTAAAAAAAAACAGCCATGTGAATAGCCCCATAGACTTTAATTGGTGCTAAAACCAATTGCCACTTAAATGGCCGTCACACGGACATTTTCAACATTTGTGTGTAACCAAAATGTTAAATGGTACAATTACAAAGAAATATATAGCAAATATAGTATAAAACATAGCACAAACATACTGTATACATTATCTTGCTTAGATAATAATATACTAATGCAACAATTAAACAGTATGCTTGTTTTTTAATAGAAGCAAAGGGAGGGCTGACACAATTGAGCTAGATGTTAATCACTAAAATAGCTTTAAAATTCTTACTTTATAATAGCTAATAAAATATAAAGATTAATTCAAAGCAGACATGCACTATAAAGGTCAGTGCAACCCATGTCAAAGCAAATGTGGCTCAAACAGCTTTATCTGAACATAGTGGTCTTAATTTGCCTTTTAGATGCACATTTCCTGATGTCAGTGTCAGGTGGTAAGATTTGATCTTCTTCATGGCAAGGCTTTAGGAATATTATACTGTAGCTCAGCAATCATTACCGGTAGACTATACAGTTTACCATAGTTTTATGGACATTTATTTAATGCACTTATATAGAGCTGCTATATTCAGCAGCAATTTACAGAAATTTGCATCAAGCTGTACCCAATGGGGCTCACAATCTAAGGTCCCTATCAGTATGTCTTTGGAGTGTGGGAGGAAACCGGAGAACACAGAGGAAACTGACAGATGTTGAACTTGGTCTGATTTGAACCTGGGACCCCAGTGCTGCAAGGAACCAGTGGCAACCACTAAGCCACCATGCTGCCCTAACGTGTGCTTCTGGAAAGGTACAGTTAGCTGACTAGTCAGCATTGAAGGGGTTTTCCAGGTCATAGATATTAATGAATAAGTCAGCAATTTCAGATCAGTATAGATCCAGCACCCCCACACTATTACCTGCAGTCCCAGTTCCAGGAAGTAAAAAGTGTACAGTCGTGGCCAAAAGTTTTGAGAATGACACAAATATTCGTTTTCACAAAGTTTGCTGCTAAACTGCTTTTAGATCTTTGTTTCAGTTGTTTCTGTGATGTAGTGAAATATAATTACACGCACTTCATACGTTTTAAAGGCTTTTATCGACAATTACATGACATTTATGCAAAGTGTCAGTATTTGCAGTGTTGGCCCTTCTTTTTCAGGACCTCTGCAATTCGACTGGGCATGCTCTCAATCAACTTCTGGGCAAATTCCTGACTGATAGCAACCCATTCTTTCATAATCACTTCTTGGAGTTTGTCAGAATTAGTGGGTTTTTGTTTGTCCACCCGCCTCTGGAGGATTGACCACAAGTTCTCAATGGGATTAAGATCTGGGGAGTTTCCAGGCCATGGACCCAAAATGTCAACGTTTTGGTCCCCAAGCAACTTAGTTATCACTCTTGCCTTATGGCACGGTCCTCCTCGTGCTGGAAAATGCATTGTTCTTCACCAAACTGTTGTTGGATTGTTGGAAGAAGTTGCTGTTGGAGGGTGTTTTGGTACCATTCTTTATTCATGGCTGTGTTTTTGGGCAAAATTGTGAGTGAGCCCACTCCCTTGGATGAGAAGCAACCCCACACATGAATGGTCTCAGGATGCTTTACTGTTGGCATGACACAGGACTGGTATGGTAGGAATGGTAGCGCTCACCTTTTCTTCTCCGGACAAGCCTTTTTCCAGATGCCCCAAACAATCGGAAAGAGGCTTCATCGGAGAATATGACTTTGCCCCAGTCCTCAGCAGTCCATTCATCATACTTTCTGCAGAAGATCAATCTGTCCCTGATGTTTTTTTTTGGAGAGAAGTGGCTTCTTTGCTGCCCTTCTTGACACCAGGCCATCTTCCAAAAGTCTTCGCCTCACTGTGCATGCAGATGCGCTCACACCTACCTGCTGCCATTCCTGAGCAAGCTCTGCACTGGTGGCACTCCGATCCCGCAGCTGAATCCTCTTTAGGAGACGATCCTGGCGCTTGCTGGACTTTCTTGGATGCCCTGAAGCCTTCTTAACAAGAATTGAACCTCTTTCCTTGAAGTTCTTGATGATCCTATAAATTGTTGATTGAGGTGCAATCTTAGTAGCCACAATATCCTTGCCTGTGAAGCCATTTTTATGCAACGCATTGATGGCTGCACGCGTTTCTTTGCAGGTCACCATGGTTAACAATGGAAGTACAATGATTTCAAGCATCACCCTCCTTTTAACATGTCAAGTCTGCCATTTTAACCCAATCAGCCTGACATAATGATCTCCAGCCTTGTGCTCGTCAACATTCTCACCTGAGTTAACAAGACGATTACTGAAATTATCTCAGCAGGTCCTTTAATGACAGCAATGAAATGCAGTGGAAGATTTTTTTGGGGATTAAGTTAATTTTCATGGCAAAGAAGGACTATGCAATTCATCTGATCACTCTTCATAACATTCTGGAGTATATGCAAATTGCTATTATAAAAACTTAAGCAGCAACTTTTCCAATTTCCAATATTTATGTAATTCTCAAAACTTTTGGCCACGACTGTACTCAGTTAGAACACTACAGCTCCATACAATGTGTAGTGGCTATTCTTGGGTACTGCAGCTCAGCTAACAGCCACTTGAATGGAAATTGAACTGCATTTACTTCCTGTTTACACTGTTCGCTTCAACTACACTGTTCACTTCATCCACAACTGCAGGTAACAGCTGAGCGGTGGGGGTGCTGGGACTGAGATCCACAGCCAATCTCCTGCCTGGATACCGTCACTCCCCAGGGTTAGGCTCTGTAGCATTCAAAGAAGAGAGTTGTAGTTGGTGGAGAATAAGTCGAATCCAGATTTTTTTCTTGGTTCCAGCAGGTTTTGGGGTTAAACTGGCAGGCAAACTTGGATACCTTGCTATATTTTTCTGCTGTGCTAATCTCTGGCTTCAGTCTGGCTACTGGACTTTCTAAGAGTTCTGGTACCTTTGAGTGGGGTACCTTTGGCCGTTGACCCCCTTGTAATACTCAGTCTATAAACTGCAAGGAATTGGTGCTCTATGAGCTGCTTCCCCTGGAAGACTCTTGGTACAGGTGGGGGCAACTCTCCCCTCACTGCGCCATGTCTTGTCTCTTCCCAATTCTCCTATCGACTCCTATAGCTTCCTGCTACCCCTCCCTTGGTAGCAAGGACTAACCCACTTCTGACCAAAAGGGGGAAGAATGGAATGGTAAGTTCTATTCTATCTAAAGATCTCCCTCTGCCAGATACACTGCCAACTTCTGGACAACCAGGCACAGTGCATGTAATAACGATACATAACAGTTACATAGCAATATTATTAAGGCATAGTATCAGAGGACCTGGAATTAAATACACTTTACATTATTTGTTAGCCATTAGAGACGGTAGCAGGGTAAAGGAATGGTAGTGCCCGCTCTGGGGTACTAAAAATATATTCCCCCATGTAGTCTTTAAATGTGCCAGGATTATCACAGTGTATCAGGTTGTATAATAAATCTGGCAAATCTATAGATGACCTGTCTAAAAATTGAAGACAACTTTTAGTTGTCTTACTGTATCTAGGTTTTTTTAAGACAGAAATTTTGGTGCACATTACCACAGAAGAGCATATTTTAGGTCGTGTAACTTTCCACACTAACCTACACTCCTTTAGAACTAAACCGCGATCCTTGTCATTCAGTGGCGAAAAAACAGTAGATGTGATATTTTGCACCAAAATGCACCAAGATTTTAGAATGCAGTGAATCTGGCCAGTGTTTCCAGAATAATGAGAACTCTGCATAACTGTATAGCCACTGTACATCCACAGTGGAAATATTCAACAATAAATTGACATGCCTAAGATTTTAAATCCACACTACAAACAAATCTACTGTACACTGCAGATTTTTTCTCAACATGTGGATGATGTGCACCATGTGATTTTACTCTAGATGTCCCTTCCAAATTGTCTGTTAATTCGAGGGCACGTGTTTTATTTGCACATTATTTTTTAGAACTGCTACATTGTGTATATACTGTTGATACCATGTGTATAAAATGTGTATATCTTTCTGTAATTGATCCCTTCCTGACATCTTCCACACTATTTCGGAACAGCAGGAAGTGACTTACTGCAAACCACCGTAATAGTACGGTTTGCTGATTGGGCGGGCACAGGAACCGCGAGCACCCGATCAGTGCAGGGGTATGTATCGTACAAAACAGCATTAATAATGTCAAAGTGACAGTGAGATGGCTTTGGTTAAACAAATGGAAGCGGGTGGCACGCTGCAGTGTCTGTTTTCTTTTAAATAAAAAAAATGGTCCAAAAAAAAATAAAAAATACCTCTTGGCTGTGAAATGGTGGCTGCCATTTCGAGCAGTTTGTTTGAAATGAATCACAAGTGCTTAAAATTCAAAATCCGAATTTTTGGGGGAATTCTTTTTATTCAATTTGCTTACTTCTATTTGTGACATGGTTAATCCATTTAGCTTGTCTTAGTTTGAAGCAATACAAAAATGTTCTCTGTGAATGTTAGGCTACTTTCACACCTGCGTTAGGTGCGGATCCGTCTGGTATCTGTACAGACGGATCCGCACCTATAATGCAAACGCTTGTATCCGTTCAGAACGAATCCGTTTGCATTACCATAAACAAAAAAAAGAAAAAAAAAAATTTGTTCATGATAATGCAAACGGATCAGCATTTTGGTGTCCGCCTCCAGAGCGGAATGGAGTCTGAACAGAGGCAAACTGATGCATTCTGAACGGATCCACTGCCGCATGATCGAAACAGGTGCATAGCCACTGCTTCTGGCGCCTGGACATCCTTTCTCCCTGAAGAGCCAAGTTCCTACCTGGCGAAACGCGTCGGAGGATGACACAGGACATCTCTACTAGGGAGGTAAGAGTATAGGGACTTACAGTATAGGCCCGAGGTTCCTGAGGCTGGGGGTCGTCCTTCTAAGGACGAGTGCCCCGACTACAGCCATTGAGGCATTTACACTGACTAGACTAGGTCAAGTAGGGCAAGCACGTAGGGAGAGTTATTGACCTGATTAGGCTCCTCCCCATTACATAGAATACGCCCCCTACAACACAGGAACGCCACCAGGCCTATTTCTATCCATCTGGACCCTATCCCCCTTCCCTAAATAGCGCAGGAGTTTACTTTACTCCACTGTCTCATTTATTTTAATGATAGAAATAAAAGTTAAATCTTAACTTTAATATAACAAGGCACACTCGGTACAGAATATACACTTATCCATTCAGAATGCATTGGGGCTAAACTGATACGTTTTGGGCCACTTGTGAGAGCCCTGAAACGGATCTGACAAGTGGACCCAGAAACGCCAGTGTGAAAGTAGCCTTAGCTAGTGACTTTATAAACTTTTTCGTATTTTAAAAATTTGAGGATTTTTGGTAACGTGATTGTTCATATAAAATAGTAATCACTATACGATGGCTGTTCAATATGGAATATGCAAACAAAAAGACAAATATGCAAGGTGCATCATACCTCCAGCCAAAAATGCAATCTTCCATCCAGGAAATGTTTGCCGTCTTTGCTTTGTCACACATTGGAAAGGAAAGAAGAAGCTGTCTGACACAATTGACAACAATATTAGCTCTTATACAGCAGAATTTTTTCCCTCTCACAAACATCTAGGAAGCCCTGCTTTTCTGTCAACCCTCCCTGGAAGTCAATCTCAGTGAGAGAGTTCCCTCCTCAGGTTTGACGAAGGGGTTGTGCCCAAAACTATTTGAAAGCTGGACGACCTCTTTAAGAGATAACTTCACAGGAAATATCTTCCGAACTCAGAACCTGCAGCTCCAGATACGTAAAAGTCAAAGAAAGTATGTCTTGCAATTAAAAAGAAGCAACAGCGAAATCAGCCAACAAAATAGAGCAACTTGAGCCTCTCAAAGTACATAGATACACATCTGAAATAATTTTTTCCATGAAAAAGCTACATATACATTTTAAGCTTTGTGGGAAAACTTCTGTACATGAAAACTGTATATGGAATAAACGTGTCAGGTATAATAGAAATAAATCAGAACTTGGCTAGCGATAACCTAAACATCGGCATACACCAAAATTCATGTTTCAAGTTTATTATGACATTTTAAAATTGCCAGAATTTTATACAATTAAACATGAGAATTTTTGAACTTTTCATTTTCTTCATGTTGTAGAACCAAGCATGACTTGGAATATTACTGGTATTATTGAGCCGCAAACTGTATTTCAAGGCCTAAGGGCGTTTCAGTCTACCCTGACTGTAGCTGGCAAAATATTTAGTGACCTTTTCTACAATATTTCAGCCAGTTGCTAAAGGCCTAGAAAGCGCTCACTTGTAATTACAGTCTTTTCCTGGTGGACAGATAACACAGACAATCTTTACTTCAAAATTTCAAAATGAGTAAAGTGAGTTTGTGATTTAACTTTTTAGAGACTGCATAGTTTGTGCTCTGTGATCATTCTTTAAAATAATGCAGCAGGTTTATTGAATTAAAAAATATGTGAATCCCTCTGAATCACTGCAAATCCTAAAGCTGGTGAATCTATTCTATTACCTCTGCTTCACTTTTCTATAACTACTTTTAACATACTAAGGCCTCATGCACATGACTGTTGTTTTGGTCCGCATCCGGAATGCAGTTTTTGCGTCTTGAATGCGGACACATTTACTTCAATGGGGCCGCAAAAGATGCGGACAGCTCTCCGTGTGCTGTTCGCATCCGTTACTCCGTTCCGTGGTCCGCAAAAAAAATATAACCTGTCCTATTCTTGTCCGTTTTGCAGACAAGAATAGGCAGTTATATCAATGGCTGTCCGTGCAGTTCGGCAAATGGCGGAACGAACACGGACGCCATCCGTGTTTGGCGAATCGGCAATTTGAGGATCGCAAAACTCACAAAGGTCATGTGCATGAGGCCTAAGGGGGAGATTTATCATTGTCTTTGCTCCTGATTTCTGGAAAATTTTGCAATTTTTTAGATGCCATTGTGACAATATATTGTCGCAAGTGGCATTTTTTCTCCACCCTAGGCACTTTTCTGAAAGAGAGCGACAAATTTATCTTAATTTACAGTAAATAAAGACAGAAATATATGGTAGCTCTGAGCTGCCATAGATTTCTGTCTAGACCCAAGAACAACTGGAGGATGTGCTTAATATATGATGAGGCCTGTGCCTCGTCATAAATTAGGCACATCCTCTGGCAGCGTAGGAGATATCAAGACCAGCGCTGAAAGTCCCAGTCTTGATAAGGCTGGGTTCACACTTGAGCGTTTTACAGCGCGTTCAAACGCGCTGTAAAACGCTCAACACATGAAAACCAATGCTTCCCTATGGCCCTGGTTCTCACTTGAGCGTTTTACAGCGCGTTTGAACGCGCTGAAAAACGCCCTACACTCAAAAAAGTTCTTGAGCTTCTTTGGGGCGTTTTGTCGCGCGTTTGCGGCCATAGGACACTGCTGTCAATCACACAAACGCGCATAATACGCGCGTTAACTATGGACAAAAACGCGCACAAAAACGCGTGACAAAAACGCGCGTTAAACGCGCATATCAAATACGCTCAAGTGTGAACCCAGCCTTAATCTCTCCCTATAATGTTAACAAAAATGTTGCTGCTTTCTTTTATGCACAGTTTAATAATTTGCATGTGAATTCCATTGATTTTATTGACATTGACGTGAATATATTACTGCTGCTCTGAAAATATAGATGCTAAGACGCCACTGATGTGAATAGAGATGAGTGAATTTCTAAAAAATGTGATTCGGCTGGTTCACCGAATTTTCCCCAAAAATTTGCTTTGCTCCGAATATATTCGCGATGAATCGTGATAAAAAAAATGCTATTTCCGGACTGTATAGAACCTTTATATGGGTGTAGAACACTGTGCCTTGCAGTAACACGCATGGAGAGTGTGCTGGGGTAGTGAAATAATACGGTCAGTCAGGATGACATGTAGATGACAGGCGTCGCTATTAGAATCACTGCACACTTCACTTATTTGGGCAGTCACAGGGCCAAAACTGTACTCAAGTATTAACTCAGCCCTACAGGTCCATGTTAGCGTCAAGAAGAAGCGCACTCCTTTTAAACCCTCGTCAGCTAATTCCACATAGATGTCTACAGAACTTGTTCTATTAAATGCTTATACAAGTAGAGCCCCCCCCCCCCCCGACAGAGTGGAGAGGGTGTCAGCAGTAAGTTTGTGTTTATGTCACTGATTATTTTGCCCTACCTTTGATCTGTCAGAACAATAACCCACAAAAAACAGATCCTGTCTGGGGAGCATACGCCTTCAGTGAGTCAGCATTTGCTCAGTAATCCATGAGTATTGGTAATGGCAAAAAAAACGGGAGTGGATCGAAAACAGAGATGACACGTGAAGGTAATATTTGCATGTCTTCTGTGTTTTGTACCCACTCCTGCTTTTGGCTACCAAATCATAAGCCAATTCTGATGCAACCATACAGGCCTTACAGCTGCTACACAGACAGGATCCATTTTCCTTCCTTCTGACCGAGCAGAAGAAAGGTCAAATAAATGGTGATTTCAAGAAGGCCAAACAAGGACAATAGCAACCCCGTCATAGAGTGGGGAGGGTGGTAACAGCATGAGAAGTACACAGAGTGGCCCTATGACATAGAGTGGCCCTATGACATAGTGGTGAGGTGGAAGCACATGAGGAGACCACCAAGTGGCACAATGATAGGGTCTGGAGGTGGCAGCAGCATCAGGATGTCACAGAGTGGCACAATGACAAAGTGTGGAGATTACAGCAGCAGTATGATTAGGCCACAGAGTGGCACGGTGACATAGTGTTGAGATGGCAGCATCAGGAGGCCACAGAGTGGCAAGGTGACATAGTGTGGAGATGGCAGCAACAGCAAAAGCATGATACAACAAAGTGGCATGGTGACATAGTGTGGAAATGGCAGCATCAGTAGGCCACAAAGTGGCACGGTGACATAGTGTGGAGATGGCAGCAACATCAGCAGCATCATACCACAGAGTGGCAAAGTGACATAGTGTGGACATGGCAGCATCAGGAGGCCACAAAGTGGCAAGGTGACATAGTGTGGAGATGGCAGCAATAGCAGAAGCAGCATGATACCACAGAGTGGCAAGGTGACATAGTGTGGACATGGCAGCATCAGGAGGCCACAAAGTGGCACGGTGACATAGTGTGGAGATGGCAACATCAGGAGGCAACAGAGTGGCATGGTGACATAGTGTGGACATGGCAGCAACAGCAGCAGCATGATACCACAGAGTGGCATGGTGACATAGTGTGGAGATGGATGATCTAATCTGTAGTGATGAGCGGCAAGTGCCATATTCGATTTCGACGAAATTCGCGAATATTCGATAGAATATTCGTTTTATATTCGTCGAAATCGAATATTCATCATTATTCTTGTTATCGCGATTAATATGCGATTTAAATAATCGCGTATTGCGATTTTAACTTAAAGGCTACTCTCCTATTGAAATAGCAATGCGATTAATTCAAGTTATAATAATCGAATTTCGATTTTAACTTAGGACTGCTATATTCCATATTCGTTAATTCTAGCTTAATATGGAATATAGCAGTGCTAAGTTAAAATCGAAATTCGATTATTATAACTTGAATTTTTTATTTTTTATTTTTTTTAATTGTTATATTTTTTTCTTTCCCACTTCCCTAAAGTTGTTCTTACCTGTCCTTTGGATTCCTGGCTTCCTGGCTGCTCCAGTCAGTGCCCGTTGCCGCTTCTGCCTACTTCCGTGCTCATGGAGCGTCCCCATCACCATGGGAACGTCTCCATATACTAGAATGTACTGTCGGATTTGAGAATTACGTGAAAAATCGCAATTCGATTATTTCAAGTTATAATAATCGAATTTCGATTTTAACTTCGCACTGCTATATTTAATTCTAGCCTAATATGGAATATAGCAGTGCTAAGTTAAAATCGAAATTCGATTATTATAACTTGAATTAATCGAATTGCGATTTCAACTTGGACCTGGTTTACTATGGTTGGCTTGGTAGAATTAGCGAATATGACGAATGTATTCGTCATATTCCACAAAACGAATATAACGAATGTATTCGTCATATTCCACAAAACGAAGATAACGAAGTATTCTGCATCTTCGTTTTAGCTACTTATTCGTCAACTTCGCTAATTCTAGCAATCATATAGGAAAGTTTACTATAGAGACAGCTAAGTTTAATTCGCTATGCGATTATATGACTGCTTTTAAAAAAAAAAAAATAGAATAATTATAATACCTGATAATTATTATAATTATTCTATTTATAAAAAAAAAGCAAAGTAATATAATCGCATAGCGAATTAAACTTAGCTGTCTCTATAGTAAACTTTCCTATATGATTGCTAGAATTAGCGAAGTTGATGAATAGGTAGCTAAAACGAAGATGCAGAATACTTCGTTATCTTCGTTTTGTGCAATATGACGAATACATTCATCATATTCGCTAATTCTACCAAGCCAACCATAGTAAACCAGTCCAAGTTGAAATCGCAATTCGATTAATTCAAGTTATAATAATCGAATTTTGATTTTAACTTAGCACTGCTATATTCCATATTAGGCTTGAATTAAATATAGCAGTGCTAAGTTAAAATCGAAATTCGATTATTATAACTTGAAATAATCGAACTGCGATTTTTCACGTAATTCTCAAATCCGACAGCACATTCTAGTATATGGAGACGTTCCCATGGTGATGGGGATGCTCCATGAGCACGGAAGTCGGCAGAAGCGGCAACGGGCACTGACTGGAGCAGCCAGGAAGCCAGGAATCCAAAGGACAGGTAAGAACAACTTTAGGGAAGTGTGAAAAAAAATATATAACAATAAAAAAAAAAAAAAAAAACAATATTCGAAATATCGAATTTATATCACTATATTCGAAATATTCGCGAATTAGCGAAGTGCCGATATTCGCGAAAAAAATTCGATATTCGAATATTCGCGCTCAACACTACTAATCTGATGCATCAGGCATTGGTGGGTCGAAATCCTGGCTGATCCACTCCTGATTCATCTTGACAAAAGTAAGTCTCTACACATTTTGGGTGGACAGGCGAGTTCTTCTTGGGGTAACTATGGCCCACGCCACACTAAACACCTGCTCTGATGCCTAACTACTGGCCAGGCAGGACAGCTTTTCCAGGGCAATCTCAGCCAGTTGCGGCCAAAAATCCAGTTTGGCTGCCCAGTAGTCCAGCACAGTGGCGTAACTACCGGGGAAGCAGGGGAAGCGGCTGCTTCGGGGCCCGGGCTGCCAAGGCACCCTGGCAGCGTGTGTGACAGTTTATTTTCAAGTTAGTTAAATATGATCGATTTTTGTCTTAATGTTCAGGGCCCCTTCACAGCAGCAGTGGACCAGGCCCCCTCGGTAATGTGATCTAATCTTACTGTCTCCTGATGTGTCTTGGATTCGAACCCACAACCTCCATGTACCATGTATCAGAGGCAAAGCATTTACCCACACAGCCATAAGCGCTGCATTGTTACTGATTGAAACAACACACCCAGCTGCCCCAACACACCCAGCACTGCTATATCTCTATATGACAGCTGTCCCAGCACACTCAGCTCTGCTATATCTCTATATATGACAGCTGCCCCAGCCAACCCAGCTCTGCTACATCTATACACATAACAGCTGCCCAAACACACCCAGCACTGCTACATCTTTACACATGACAGCTGCCCCAGCACACTCAGCTTTGCTATATCTCTATATATCTATCTACTGTATAGCAATACTTAGAGATATATAGATGTAACAGAGCTGGGTGTGCTGGGGCAGCTGTCATATATAGACATATAGTAGAGCTGAGTGTGCTGGTGCAGCTGTCATGTGTATTAGATGTAGCAGAGCTGGGTGTGCTGGGGCAGCTATCATATATAGAGATATAGCAGAGCTGAGTGTGCTGGGACAGCTGTCATATAGAGATATAGCAGTGCTGGGTGTGTTGGGGCATCTGGGTGTGTTGTGTATAGATGTAGACTTAGCCAGCTATAACAGTAGAAGTCTCATATTTTTTCAGTCAGCAGCAAGGCAGCTCTTGTGGCCGTGTGGTTAGCAGAAACTTTTCTCAAATACAAGCACTGACTCCATATATGGACATACAGGGCGGGACACAGGAAGAGGCTGCATCGCATCGCAGACATGGAGGTAAGTATAAGTGTTTATTTTTATTTTTTTTAATACCCGACTGTTACTGCCATGGGGGGTGCGGGAGGCACTTGATACTGGCACATGGGGGAGGGGGGTTGGCACCTGATACTGGCACATGGGGGGGGAGGGGTTGGCGTCTGATACTGGCACATGGGGGGGAGAGAGGCACCTGATACTGGCACATGGGGGGGGGGAGGGGTTGGCTGGCACCTGATACTGGCACATGGGGGGGGGAAGAGGCACTTGATACTGGCACTTTTTTTGTGGGGGGAGATGACACTATGATACTGGGACATGGGGGGGAGAGAGGCACTTGATACTGGCACGTGGGAGGGGGGGTTTGGCACTTGATACTGGCACATGGGTGGGTTTGGCACTATGATACTGGCACATGGGGGGAGAGGCACTTGATACTGGCACTTTTTTTGGGGGGAGATGGCACTATGATACTGGGACATGGGGGGGAAGAGAGACGCACTTGATACTGGCACGTGGGGGGGGTTTGGCACTTGATACTTGCACATGGGTGGGTTTGGCACTATGATACTGGCACATGGGGGGGGAGGCACTTGATACTGCCACTTTTTTTTGGGGGGGGAGATGGCACTATGATACTGGGACATGGGGGAGAAGAGAGAGGCACTTGATACTGGCACATGGGGGGGTTTGGCACTATGATACTGGCACATGGGGGGTGGGAAGGAGAGAAGCACTTGATACTGGCACACTGGGGGGATGGGAGATGGCACTATGATACTGGGACATGTGGGGGGGAGGAGAGAGGCACTTGATACTGGCACATGATGGGGGAGCATCTATGGGGACACTTACTGGCACATTATTGGGGGTCATTATGGGGGACACTAGGCCGGCAGCCGGACACTGAGGGGCATCTACTGGGGCACTATATATGGGGCATTTTATACTGGTACATTATGGGGGGCACTAGCAGGAAGGGGGGAGAGGAGCACTATGGGGGAATTTACTGGGTGCACTATATAGGGGTATTTTATACTGGGACATTATGGGGGCACTATGGGGACATTAGCTCAAGGGGGTATTTTTGCACTGTCACATTATAAGGAGAATTATTTCTACTGGGGGTGCATTATGGTGGGTTTTATTACTCCCCCATGGTATAAGCCCCTAGTAGCAGCACCAGCCTCTCCCTGCTCTGCTATTTCTCTGCCCCTTCTCCAAATCCTTATTATGAAATCTTTCTCATTAGGATAAAGCACAACATCAGCTCCACCGAGCCCCCGACCAAAGTGTGGAAGTGGCGTCCGAGATCCCCAAGTGCCAAGTCAAGTAACTGTAAGTTTTCATATGAAATATGTTTATGTTATACACATATAGCATACACTGTGCCACACAATATACAGTATACCGCTACACTGTGCCCCACAGTATACCGCTACACTGTGCCAAAGGAGTGGGGTTTACACAGGAGGAGGGAGGTGCGGAGCGCGCTGGGGGGGCCCTTACAAATATTTGCTGTGGGGCCCAGTCACTTTTAGTTACGCCCCTGGTCCAGCGGATCTTCTATGATGGCTGGCAGGGTGCCGTCAAAGTATACCACCACCTGCTGGTTTAGGTCCTGCTCCAGTTCTACCTGCTGCTGCTGGTAAGTAGTTTATTCACTATGCGGGTCAAGAAAGCTGCTCATCAGCAACTCTAGACTCAGGCTGCTGGTGCTGTTGTCACTTGTGACGAAGTTGAAGATCCAGTCAACCAATCAAGAACAGCAAGAAAGGTCCCAGCAGACGTTCTAGTTTTTAATCAGTTGTATTCTTTTATTGTGACTAACAAAGTAATACCAGGACGCGTTTCGGCCCGTCCAGTGAGGATTACATGTTAAATCGGGTATACCGATGGCAGGATACATCATCAAGGCCGTGGCAGAATTACAGAGGGCCAAGATCCGGGAATTAGTACACCTCCAGTTCCGGCAGCGATACGAGCGTCACACAAGATACACACCCTTTTTCCAGGCGGGGCCTCGGACGGCGTCCTCCACGAGGAAGCACTGGGCAGGCCGAAAACATCGGAGGTCCGGAGCGGGCGCAGCCACCGAGTATACTGACGCGGTCTCAGGTAGGCGATCCTCCGTGGTCATAAATCTTTCCTCTAAGGTGTTAGATTCTAATGTCATGCAGATCTTGGAGAAGGGTCTTTCGTTTAGCCCTGTCAGTGGTTTTGATTCCTTCCAAATGGATATAGACCTCCAGCAATTTTTCCGTAAGGTGAGGCTTAAGGGCTCTTTCACACTTGCGTTGTCCGGATACGGCGTGTACTCCATTTGCCGGAATTACACGCCGGATCCGGAAAAACGCAAGTGAAATGAAAGCATTTGAAGACGGATCCGTCTTCAAAATGCGTTCAGTGTTACTATGGCACCCAGGACGCTATTAAAGTCCTGGTTGCCATAGTAGTAGTGGGGAGCGGGGGAGCAGTATACTTACAGTCCGTGCGGCTCCCGGGGCGCCCCAGAAAGACGTCAGAGCGCCCCATGCGCATGGATGACGTGTCCATGCGATCACGTCATCCATGAGCGTGGGGGGCCCTGACGTCACTCTGGAGCGCCCGGGGAGCCGCACGGACGGTAAGTATACTGCTCCCCCGCTCCCCCGCTCCCCACTACACTTTACCATGGCTGCCAGGACTTTAGCGTCTTGGCAGCCATGGTAACCATTCAGAAAAAGCATAATGTTGAAACGACGTTTAGCTTAAAGCCGGATCCGGATTAATGCCTTTCAATGGGCATTAATTCCGGATACGGCCTTGCGGCAAGTGTTCCGGATTTTTGGCCGGAGCAAAAAGCGCAGCATGCTGCGGTATTTTCTCCGGCCAAAAAACGTTCCGTTCCGGAACTGAAGGCATCCTGATGCATCCTGATGCATCCTGAACGGATTTTTCTCCATTCAGAATGCATGGGGATAATCCTGATCAGGATTCTTCCGGCATAGAGCCCCGACGACGGAACTCTATGCCGGAAGAAAAGAACGCAAGTGTGAAAGGGCCCTAAGGCACACTTTTCAGTGAAGGAACAATCACAATTTCAAGGTTTGCGCGATTTTGGTGATCGTGAGGATAATGATGGTGAAATGCTAAAACTAACTGATTTGGGCTTACATATTAAAAGTACCTTTGTTCCACCGAAAAGTTATCATCCAGTGGAAACATTTGTACACCTGGTCACTAATGATATACAAAAAGAAATGGACATGGCCAGAAAAGGGGAGTTACAAGTCAAACAAAATATTACAAAAAAGGAGAGACAAGCAATACATGATTTAATGGCGGATAAATCCTTGATTATTATGCCCGCCGATATGGGGGGCTCGATTGTTATAATGGATAAGACTAAATATATACAAGAGGTGAATCGACAATTAAGTGACACTAACACTCATGAAATATTGGATCAAAATCCTGTTATTGATATAAAGAAAAAAATTCATAGTCTGGTGATGAGC